>NC_133770.1:167896950-167905299 GCF_003597395.2 Chelonoidis abingdonii | reverse complement strand
AGACACCTGGCAATTAAATTATTAGTCAATATGGTGTTTTCATTTACTAAAAACACTGACTAGTGAAAAAGGAGCATGTAGAAGTAAATAAAGCTATATATTCCTACAGGGAGGAATTTCTACTGCTGATAAATGGCAGAGCTGAATATTTTATGAAATGTTAGTTACTTTAAATATAATATAATATATATAAATAGTTTGTATGTATAAGGGGCCCTTTTTTGTTTGTTTTTATGAACATCCCACACATCCCCAAATTTGCAAAAGTTTCTGAATTATACATATGTATATATGGGATGACATTTGTCTTGAGCTCAACACTATTCTTGTTGACATAAATGGGAGCAGGATTGGGCTAATTATTTTCTTATTATTATTACTTGGTTTTAGTAATAAATGAATATCTTAATAATAGCTTGACAATATATTGTAGGTGAACTACAATACATATATATTGTAGGTGTAACACATACATATTTCAAATCATATTTGTATGTGACCCACTGTGGACTTCCTTTGGCGTAACTGAATCTTGAAATGTTGTAGAAGTATTTTTGATTTCAAATTTTAAATATCTAAATATTTTTGTAGAAGAGGAGCAATAGTGTGATAGTGGATTAGTGAAAATTAAATTATAGGACATTGGTATAATTGTATTTATAACTAGATTCATTTGGTTATAAAGATGTACAATACTATATGCAACCACTCTAACAAAAATAATGCAGCACATTTTTCATTTAGATGGTAATGGTGCCACTGTTCCATTTTACAAAGTAAATATTTTATTTCAGCAAGGAAACCAGAAAACTGACAAATAAAAACAACACAATGGCAATGCCTAAAACTATCATACTGCAAGTCTCCTATGCATTACATCATAGGTAAATGAGTTTTCCTGCAGTTTTTAATACAAGTAGAAAGATTTGTACATTTTCTAGAAAACAAGGATGCACTATGTTGTGATAGTGGTGCATATTATACTTCCAATAGTGTTATAGACAGAGCAATGACAATGGGATATGGAACCTTTTATCACTGGCTGCCAGTTCAAACATAGCTCACAATCAGTAATGTCTGGACATCATATACTGCCTGGTAGTCAAAATGAAATGAGCAGATTGTCTCCACACAATTCCTAGTGTGCAGGTGGTTTCTAAAACCAAAATCGCTATTGAAACTGATTGACAGCTTTGTGACCAGTTTCAGAGGACAGGTCAAGGATACTTAACTGTTATGGAGAGGTCAAAGTACATTGAAGAGGCAGCATGAGCAAACTTTAAAAGTCACTGTTAGTTCTATAAGTTATAAAAGAACAGATAGAGGACTTTACCATCCAGGATGGCCAAAACTTTCATGAACATTGTACTAGGTTTAAAAAGGAAAAAAAAATTGCAGTGTTCCAGTTGTTGTTGTTTTAAGATGGGCTTTGTGCAAAGGAATAGTTAATTTCATTTAATCTTTCCTTAAATAATGTTTTTGACTATTGAAAAGTTTAGTTTCTTGTAAATACTTCATGTGATATTTCCAAGAGCTGAATCATAAAATAAACAGAGCTGGCTGAAATCTGGAATTTCTATTCTGTAGGAAATTCTGACATTTCCAAATTTGTTTTCATTTGCAATTATAACGAAAACAAAAACAAGCAAAAACAAACAAAAAATCCTGCAAAATATATTGTTCAAATTGTGTGTCTGTTTGTTTCAAGTCAAAACATTCTAATTCAGTAAAATCAAAATGTTCCATTCAGATTTCAGATAGTATAATATAAAATAAAAAGTATTGATTATTCAACAATATTTTATAACATTCAAAATTAGAATGAAACATTTTGATTGTATTGAAATGCAACATTTTTTTAAAAATTTTAAAATCTCATTTGAAATGAAAATCACTTCCATTTTGATAGGTGGAAGTAGCATTTTCTCTTTATTCACATTATTTTTTTTTCTAACAATCATTGAGTTACACTATTCCCAAACTATTTTTTAGAAATGGTATTTTCAATGGAAAAATATGTTGTTGGATTATGATTGCACCCACTAAATAACGTAACAGCTATAATTAGAGTATAGAACATACTAATTCAACAGGGTAAAATGTTTGCTTTTGGGGCTTTGTTATGAAATTCACTTCTAGAATATTTCACTGATATGTTTCTGAATTTTGATCAGTTCCTTGTCCTAAGAGGTGTAATAAGTGTAAGTCTCAAAAAGGTTCTCAGTTGACGGGTGTATGTAATCATCCAAGAGTCCATTGGATATTTGTCAGTATGACAAACTATCTAAATTTCTTCCTTCTCTTAAGTGGCTAGGCTTCTAACAATAATGATCCTATACAGAGACTGAAGATTGGAGAACTAATTTTTTGCTGCATATCACCTTCTGCTGTGGACCTTCTCTTTAGATTTTATTTAGTAAGGAGGGTTCAGGTGGATTGGAAACCCCTAATACTTTGTGCTTCCCTATGTGGTGATGTGTTGCAGAAGTCAGGTGTTACTGGATGTGCTTGTATTTTTTTGCAGGTGTAAGGCGCGATTTAGTCACTTCAGGACATTTAAAACTCCATGATACTTTTTACAGAGAGGCTTATTAAATAATAAATCTGGCATTGGGTATTGCATATCTCTGTATTTATATGCCTTCAGTCTCAGAGATGTTTTATCTGGTGAGCTTCCTGGGAAGAGACTTCCAGGTCCACAAAAAAGTCATGTTTTTGGAAATTTTGTTTTTCCACATTGGTTACAATCTCTTTTCAATTTTTTTTTTTTGTTGGCTGTAGGTCCATATATTTTTTTTGGAACACAAACTTCATGGTGGAAACATTTGATGTTTCCAAATGACAGTGTTCTTTCGGTTTTCAGCTCCGGATTCCTAGTAAATGGAGCCTCCAGGGTTTTCAATCCTCCAGTTCTGCAGGCAGGTACAAGAAGATAAGGACCTGGAAGCACAGGAACACCAGCTGTCCACTCACACACAGGTCTGCCAGAGTTACCTAGGTGGAATAGGTGGATTCGATCTGCAGGTGTCCATCAGTTTCGTTTGGAATTGACATTTATTGGTTGTTGACAATGTGATTGAGCTTTATGGCAACTACAGGGACATCTTTCTCAGGGGCCTACGTCTCACTTAATCAGGCAAAGCGTGCAATTTACCTTCTACAAGCTTGCTGGTCAAACTAGTGGGCTCTTGCACTGTATTTCTATTCTGTTTTTTGTTTTTAATTTTAAATTAATTTACCTGGTGGATCATCAAAGAAGGAGTCATGAAGAATGTATGTCAGAGGGTGTGATGAGAGGGGAAAGTCACTGGAGAAACATGGGGAATCCATCTGACTTTCCATTGACTTTAGAGGGAGTTTGGATGGTGCCAGGCAAAGGAGTGAATTCCAGGTAGGAAACATGAGTTGATGAAGATGAATGGGCATTCTCTAGTCATATGCTGTTATAACGTGTCATTGTCTCCACTCATTTAACAGCTGCAGATATTCAGTGCGAAAGGTGGGTGAGCAATCTTTCAGTATCAAGATTGATTTCACTCCTGTTTGAAAAGGGACTGTATGACGTAGTGATATTATTGCCAGATGCGCCAGCAGCACAGAGATTTGAAATGACTTCCGTGACTTTATTGACTTCAGTGGAATTGTTCATCTTATTAAGGTTGAATTTTGTCCCTAAGATCTTGGGTTCTTGTGATGTATTAAAATAATTGTCCTTAACTAAATAGAGTGATAATAATTTGAAAAGCACAAGGACGTAAGCTTAATGACGCTAGGGTGAAATACTGTCCTCCACTGAATTCAACAGCAAAATTGCATTGACTTTAATAGGGCCAGGATTTCATCCCTGACGTGAAAGCTTCCACAGGCAGAACTCCTTTTTGAAGTCACGTGGGAGCTCCAGAGGTGAAAGTAAGCCGGCAGGCCGTCCAATACTGGCAGAGCTTGTACGCCGTGCCAGACTGGACTGGCTGGAGCACTGGGCCTTTAAATCCCACCTGATCCCTGCCACCTGGGCTCCTGTGGTGATGTAAGGGGCTGGAGCTCTGCAGCAGCCGACCCCGGCTCTTTAATTTGCCCCTGAGACCCGAAGGCTCCCAGCCGCCTCTGCAGCTGGGAGCTCTGAGGTGATTTAAAGGCACTGGGCTTCCAGCCAGCCAGAACCCAGGGGCTTTAATCTTGAAGGCCCGTCTCTTCCAGTTGAGGCCACGCCTCTTCCAGTTGAGGCCATGCGCCTACTCAGGACTCCAGATGTACCAGTAAGTCCTTTAACTTACTTTCACCCTGGAGAGTCCACAAACAGATGCTTTTAGAATCAGGCCAACGTGTATTGTAACAGTCAGATGCAAGATCAGGCCCAGATAGATAGTAAGTATCCTACTACGTCTGACTATCGTTATATAATGTTCTATAGCCTGGGATTTCAAACCAATCCCATTAACATCTTCCAGGAAAAAATCACTAAACAAGTTTATAGGATTTAAGTCAGCAGTTATTAGTTTGGACAATGCCACGATACAAGGAAAGAGAAGAAACAAGGACAATGAAGAAATATATCCAATATACAAAGTATTGTTAATTTATTAATGCTGAACTTGATTGGGAGTTCCACATATGTAGCCGTGGTCAACATTTCGGACTAAATAAGATGACCGTGCCATGGAATAGCACTTGATGACCTGTTCGTTTCATGTCTCTGATTTATTTACACCACCTGCTTTACTTTAACTAGGCATTCAGATTAATCCTTTTTCTTTTGAAATAATTCATCGTGACCAATTTTTGTTAATTATCTTTCTGCATGACATTTCTTATACTTCCACATGCAGTGGATACCAAAATACCAAACAGCATTTGGGACCGTGTGTGTGTTGTGTGTGTGTGTGTGTGTGTGTGTGTGTGTGTGTTGTGTGTGTGTGTGTGTGTGTGTGTGTGTGTGTGTGTGTGTGTGTGTGGTGTGTGTGTGTGTGTGTGTGTGCGCGCAAGGCACAAAAACAATCCATATCAGTATTTTGAGTCTGTATGTTGTGTATATAATGTTTCCCATTGAGCCAATGCTACGTTTATACTGTAGCTCATATCCTGCTTTATTTGCTCATGTAAGATGTTCCATTATACAGACCAAATCGTACTTCCCTTGATGTAATTGCAGGATCAGGCACTATGGGTGTAATCCTGGCCCCCTGGATGTCAATGGTAAAACTTCCATTGATTTTAGTTGGGTGAAGATTTCATTCTATCCCGTGTAAACCTTAGGAATGTTAGTAGCCATTCACTACAGTAGTGCAACCAATGGTTTGAAGTATAGTATAGGTCAGATACAGGTGGCATTAACATTGTCCTCACACCGTAACTATTTCATCTAGTTATCCTACAGTAAACAAGGACACCCTGATAGTATGAGTAAAATGAACAGGTTTGGGCCCTTGGAAAAAAATAGGTACTTAATGCAGAATTCAGTACAGTGACCCTTTATAACAGTAACTCCATCTTTTAGCATTTTATTCCTCATTTTGGCAAGCCAGTCAGAGTATTAAGAGTATTAATAAGTATTAAAAAGATGTAACAGCACAATATGCAGAGACAGAAACTGTTAGAGCAAGCGTGGTAGCATGAACATATCAGCAGAAAAATAAATGGTTTTGAGGAAATTTTCTGGAACTAAATCTTGAAGAACACCTACTTGAAGAACACCAACTTATAACATAGTGTTTTTTAGGTTGATGAGTGCCTGTTTAAAAATGGACAGAAGGAATCTTTCTTTTAATGTGGCTTTGTCTAGCCAAATAATATCATGGCACATCAAGTTATCAAATCCTGGTCAGATGCCAATAGGATGGAACATAATTGGGATTTCTTGATGATGAAAACTGTGCTGATTACACATCACAGGTGTCCTTAAAAAGGAAATGTATTTCCATGTATGATGAATTATGAGGATGAGAAGAATAAGAATAAAAAATTTAGCCATGTGGCATCCCTTTAATTTTAACTGGAAGAGAGCGGCTAAACTCCATGCAATGCTCTGAAAGTTTATCCCCTAGTGTTCTTGAAAATTGTTTCTTGTATATAGAAGGGACCAGAGGGCAGGGGGAGGGAGTAAATCATTAACTGAGACAGATGAACCTCAAGAAAAAATTGGAATAGAACTGTAAGGTTCTTCAGTTAGAACTTCCACATGTGCTTTCGGGGATTTCAGAAAGCTCTAATCCTTAAAGCCGACCTGTTCATCACTGGTATAAAGCAACTGGTTCTATTCTACACATAAATACTTATTTTATCTTACAAAAAGGATTTGAGATTTTTAGATGCCTCATCTTCAATAAGGAGACTTCTCTGGGTTTCTGGACAGACTGTTGAAAGACACATCATTTTTATTATCATTGGGTTATTATAAATGTTACTGTATTATCTTTTGTTGTCAGTGCTACCGGTGTGGTGCTCTGCTCTGTTCAATGTTGATATGACTAGGCTGCGTGCGTGTGGTCCCTCTGTGTGCTGTCCCAGCTCTTCGAAGATAGCTGACACTGCAGACCCGAAGAGAACCCCCAATGAACCACAGAGTCTAGTAAGGTACGAAGGCACGTCAGGCCAGGTTTATTGCCGTATGGACACAATGATAGTTCCCAGTAGATTTTACTTAGTCTAATTCAGGGCATACTACGAGTATGTGCCCCTTGGCAATGGACTCGGCTCAGTCAGTGGCGGGACTTTCCACTGCCCCCTCGGCCGGACAAAGACACCGCCCCAGGGATACATTCTTATACACAGGTACAAACAAGTTACACATCACTCCTGACGTATTGAGGTGCAACCCCTCTACGTAGCAAGGTACAACCCCTCTACGTAGTAAGGTGCCGCCTCTCACCTTGTACATGTTGGTTTGAACAAAACAACTCTATCCATCATATTACCCTTTTGCCCTGTCATTGGGATGGGTCAGTCCTGTTCCTTGTTATCTGTGTGGAATGTACAAGTATGTGAATGTTCTGATATCTAGTGTTCAGTACCTTTTAGGTACGTATCTTCTTGCAGCATCAGCCCTTTCCTTGCCAGCTTCTGTGAGCAGGGCCTGCCTCTGGCTCACAGCTTAACTTTGCTTTATGTTAGCAAATCTCAAATTTGTAATTTTTACAACAGTGAGACAGAAGATAACCACTGCTGACCCCAATTACAGTCAAGATTTGTACAGACTTATTCATATATGCTGAATGATTTGGTCTGTAATAACAATACATACATTTATAAAATTCTTCTTTTTGACCTCCCTGAAGCTATACACTGACCAAGATAAAGGAGATGGAAATTTAAAATACATATTAACAGGAGATGGGGCTGGCAGTCTGTTCATTATAGATGAAAATACAGGAGATATTCATGTTGCAAAGAAATTGGACCGAGAAGAAAAGTCCCTGTATGTGCTACATGCTGTGGCTATAGATAGAAAGACAGGAAGACAAGTGGAGCCGGAATCTGAATTTATCATTAAAATCCATGATATCAGTGACAATGAACCAAAATTTACAAAGGACATGTACACTGCCAGTGTTCCTGAAATGTCTGGAGTTGGTATGTATAACTTATCCTTATATAAACTATAAAAGGGCTCTTGGGGATTCAAGAATAAAAGTCACTCCTCCTGAAGAGAACTGAGAGGTTATTATTTGGTATATTAAAATAGTAGTACAAGCTTCTGTGACTATCCATTCAATAACTCTTGTGGCCAGGAACATATCACTACTGATCAGAAACCTGGTTTTGCTTATTTGTTTCATTTTCATCCACTTTTTATGCCTTTTCCCACACCACCGGCTTCTGTATGGCTGTTTTAAACTTGTCACAACCAAATGGGAATGTATACACAATGGTCTTATCAGTTACTACAAGCTACTTTTGCAACACTTCAAAATACCACTTCTGTAACATGTCCAACTAGTGTTTGTATAGGAATATTAGCATTCCAATCAATTGGACATTTCTGCATCTTTACGCACAACAATCTGTAAATATATAAGTAAAGAAATCATTTATGTATCAAAATGTGTTCTTAATATCTCAACCTCATTTTGCTCATTCCTACCCCCACAAAAACATTCCACCTGGTTTCAGAGTAGCAGCCGTGTTAGACTGTATCCACAAAAAGAACAGGAGCATTTGTGGCACCTTAGAGACTAACAAATTTATTTCAGCATAAGCTTTCATGAGCTACAGCTCACTTCCACCTGGCTCTCTCTGTCAAGATATAAAACATATGGGAGGCGGGAGGGAGAAAGGAAAGAATAACCATTTCAGTCTAATGAGATTTTTCTAAATGCAATAAATGTTTTACAGCTATTCATAATGGCAGCACTG
>NC_133770.1:167894138-167896850 GCF_003597395.2 Chelonoidis abingdonii | reverse complement strand
CATTATTTATTCTTATGATAGTAGAATCTAGAGGCTACCATGAAGATTGAGGCCCTATTGTACTAGCTGCTTTTCAAACACATAGAAGGAGTCGACAATCTGTCAGTCTTCACAGTCTAAACAGAGGAATAAGACAAAGGATAAGAGAAGCAACAGGCATAGAGAGGAAAACTGTCTTTCCCAAGGTCATACAACAGGTCTGTGATAGAATCAGAAGTAGAATGCAGTTCCCGTCTAGGGCACAGTCCCAGCCTGGACTATGCTACTTTCCTTCTCAAGGACTAAGCATCCAAGCCCTGGGATGGAAAGGGTTTTCTGCATCCTATTTCTCTCAACAGTGACTCTTTTTGTTGATGTAAGTGAAGGAACTATGGGTCACCAAAAAGCTTCCATCTGGTCTTTGTTAGTCAAACAAACTGGACCGGGGCGGCTCCAGGCACCAGCGCAGCAAGCATGTGCCTGGAGCAGCATGCCGCGGGGCGGGGAAGGGGGACTGCCGGTCGTCGTGAAGGCGGCAGTCAGGCTGCTTTAGAGGCGCATCTGCAGGAGGTCCGCTGGTCCTGTGGTTTCAACGGCAATTCAGCAGTGGCTACACCAAAGGCACAGGACCGGCGGACCTCCTGCAGGCATACTGCCCAAACTGCGTTACCAGTGGACCTCCCGCAGGTGTGCCGCCGAAAGCCGCCTGACTGCCATGCTTGAGGCAGCAAAATACATAGAGCCACCCCTGATTTCATGCCCCACTGATTCCAGATTTTGGCAACAGACCATGAGTATCCCTATAGGCTCCACCACACACACCTTACTGCTGCCTGCACAGAGGGTGCAGCCAAAGTAAAGATGATATATGCAAGAAACCCATCATTGTGCTGATTGCCAGTTGCTATTTTAGTTCTTTGGGACCATTTGCAGCTAGTGTAACTTAGAACTGCATCTCGTCTGCTTGTAAATATTTACAGCACATTGAACAAAAATGAAAAAGAAATACTCATAAAGTTATAGTTTGTTTTTTTTTATGGAAGACCCATCATTTTATATTGTCTCTCTTTAATTACTGAAAAAAGGCCCAAATGCGATGCTTTAATTTGACTACTTTCCTTCTCTGATTGTCTCATCATTGGTATGGTATGGGCTATGCTAGAAGTGCTTCCCAGGCTGTACCTACTGGGAGGACAAGAGATGGGGAGCCAGTCCCCAGAAAGGATAAACACACATGGACATGTACGCACACTGATTCAAACTACATCACTCTGTTTTTTCTAGCTCTTTGTTCCCTCCATAATGTTTTCCAAATTCGCCAGCAGGGCATCAGATGCATAATTACCACCAAACAAAAACTAAAGTTATTGTACCAAAGTACTGAACAGCAGGAAGGCAAGGGTTAGGAGTGTTATTCAGTTTTTGCCATTCTTTCTCAGTTAGACTTTATAGCATTATTTTACCATTGTAAATTAATTATATTTAGTGGCAAGAGCATTTACTCCACACAGTATTTCAGACAGATTAAATATACAGCAGCTAAGTCATATTACATCTGTCTATGTGATAAGATTGCCCTATGGTCCTTCAGTACGACTCCTAGTAATGCAATTGAGAATAGCATTTCATTTCACCATACAAAAGAAAGCTTTGGGGAGAAAAAAAGAAAAGTGAAAACACTTAGCATATGCTAGAAAGGACAAGAATTATATCATCCTTACATTTACAAAATATATGTATATATACACACAACACTGCCTCCATAGTAGTGGTGGAAGATTTATGCTATTTGAATGGATTGTAGGTTTTGCGGGGGAAAGTGGGTTGCTTTTGTGACAGGAGGCAGGGTTGTATAGTGTACTGGTTACTTATGTTTTGCATGTAGGTTCCTGATTAGAGCTGACCCAAAAAAGGTCACATAATTTTGCCACATAATGTGCACTTTTGAATAAAAGAAATGTCCCAAAAATGGGTCAAAATGTCAAAGATACAAAATTTTTCACAAGAAAGGTTTTATTCTGTTTTAGGATTTTTATTTTATTTGTTTGCTTTCTGGCTGCTGTAGAGGCCACTCAGCCCTCCAGTCTGGGATACTGTAACTCACTTTTCCTAATTAGACAATTAGTTCACAAGGAAGCAGCAGCTGACACCATTGTGCAAACTGGCCGCTGCTCAATGTACAAGTCGAAGAAAGCATATTTCACCAGTATTCCATAAACTGAACTAGAACCCCATTCTGTGTCAGATCCGAGTCAAGGTTCTGATATTGGTCTACAAAGCTCTGAGCAGAATAAGGTTACAATTCCTTCTGCAAATTCCCTGTCTGGTTGTGACTGTCCCAAAGACCAAGAGAGCAAAAATAAACTCAAAAGAGATATAAGGTCGAGGTTTCTCAACACAAGCCAGACCTCACCTCTGGATCACCTTCCCTAGGGAAATCATCTTCAAGCTATGCTCCAAGGTTCATCTTTTCACCAAAGATTCCCCAATACCCAAATTTGATGAACAAGGTAAATATGTGTTTAAAGTTTCTGACTACAATTTAACACAAAGTACATCAGAGAGTTATTCATCCTCCTGAATAAGGTTTTTGTTTTCTACAGTTCTTATTTAACTCCTAGATGCCACAGTAGAAAGCATAGAGGGATGCAAATCAGTTGATAGCTGGGAATGTGTTCTGTCCAAACAGCCTGAACTGACATCTGGATCTTACCTTGTAACTGGGGCAGGAGG
>NC_133770.1:167739475-167889654 GCF_003597395.2 Chelonoidis abingdonii | reverse complement strand
GATGAGGTATAGTTCTTTTCACTGAATTACACACTTGGACATGGAGCTGCAATCTAAAAATAAAGGTTAGGTAATAGTAAATAGCTGTAATGTAACTTTGACATCTGAAATCCTGGAGCCTTTGTTCCTGCTGGTAGTCTGCAAGGTTAGTAAAAGACAAGTGCAAAGTCTATTGAAATCGGTAGGAGTCTTCATGCTTACTTGAATGGGCTTTGGAGCAGGCTCTTAATTAGAATGAAAGTCAGACCAGTGAAGAGGCCACATACAAGGCCCTATGCAGTGCACTGCTTAAACTTCACTGAAACACAGAAGGTGATATGGAAGGCCTTATCTGGGTGGACACACTGGGGTGACTGTAACATTGCTAATGACCAGTCCCCTTTCTTGCCTTGCTTCCCAGGATGCTGGTTTCCTGCTCCTCCTACAAAGCAAGACATGAATGGAAAATCTACAGGTTTTCATTCCTTCTCACACAGTCATGAACTGCAGCACATTTCCAAGGAGACTGATTCTGAAAATCTGCGCCTAGCCTCCTCCTGTACCCAATTACCTCCCTGTATGTGAGGCTATAGGATACGGGAAAATTAGGCCCAAAGGGGAGGAAGAAGTTGCATGTGAAAGAGACAGGAATGAACTCCAAAATATTGAAGAATAAGTTGATTTATTGAAGAGGCTAGAAAGAAGGGAAACTGACAGACTCTAGCGGGAAGCCACTGTGACTTAGACTAAGTATGTAAGGATTGGTTTTTAAAAGGTACAGTGGCCCCCACACAACTAGTAGACCTCAGCCATGAACAATATAAATGATAGGAAGGGCAAGAGCCTTATAGAATTGTACCATGTGCTCAGGAAAAAATGGACACTTTGGGAACTGAATTATCCCCTAAACCAAGCTGATTAGTTTATATGCTGACAATATGCAGGTCACTGACATCATCTCAATTACAGTGATGGCTTTCAGAATAAAACTCACCCAAAGGAAGTGCTCCCCTAGTATTTCTGGACTTCCCACATCAGGGAAAAACTGAAGTGTCATGACAAAGTTTGTGCTTATAGGATTTCTGGCTCAATTGCCAGGATGAAAAGTTTAGATAAGCCTACAAACGGAAAAGGTCAGCCTTTGGAAGGCTGGTTGTCATAAGGTCTGACTTCTAAACAGTTTTCAGCCTGTTGTAAGAGAGTAACATGAATTTTGCAGCCTCACTGGTTGCAGCCCACGGCTAATTTTTCAATTATAGGGTTGACTTTCTAACAGTCAATACAATTCACCATCATACTATATCACTCATTTTTTTCACAAATCTCTGAAGATAAGACATTTCCATTAGTCAGAGACCGTGATTTAGGTGCATGACACTGGGCATAGAGACTCACTCCACACAAGGATCTGTTGTGATCAGTGTACTTGGGAAAACTCAGAAACTGCTCTCTCACTGTGCCCCAAAATGGATGAGAGGGTAGAGAATGGCTATGGATACATGAGGGAAGAACTAGTCACATCAAGTGACATAGGCTGTACCTGCTATAGGCTGGTGTAGCTTGTACAGTCTGTCTGTTCATTAAACCACTCAAATAGGGATTGTACCTTCTTCAGGCACACTGCCTTCCCCAAAGTTGTGTTGGTCAGGCAAGGCTTCACAATATATCCTACAGGGGTACCAGTTTATAATTGCTACAAGTGGCACGATGCTAGTAACTAAGTGAGCTGTACAAATGACAGATAATAAATATTCAACAAATTGACATGCAAAACGTCTGAAAACTTCTCAGACCTACTTGTTACTAGTAAGTATTTGCCAACATTGTTTTAAGAACTATTTTAATCCCATATCTTGTGAATTGAAGTTCAAGTTATATTTCCTGATTGTGATTGGTCAAGAGACTCATGTAATATTATTCCTGTTCTGCAGGAGCATAACTTAATAATTAGTCTTTTGGTGCACATGCTGGGAAAAGAGACATTTAAAATTTACCTTCTGTACTAAGATGTGCAATGTTAAAATTCCTTTGTCAATAGCATCTAGGCTAGTAAAATCTGATTCCACAAGCATTAACAGAAATCAGGCATGAAATGTGTCCCAAGTGAATTAATTAAAAAATCTGAACACATTTGTACAACTTTCATACAGTTCAATCAGTTAGAAGGAATATTTAAATATTAAATATCTGAAATGCTTTTTGCAATATATTGTATTATGTGTTTCCATGGAAAAGCTTCTATCTCACATAAAAAACACACTTAAAGCTGTTCAAGGCAATTTCAAAATAGAAAACCTTGTCTATTGTATTTTAGTTTCTTTCTCAGATCTATTCTGTTTTATAAACTGTGGTTCCTAGAGAAAAAAATAATAACTGTAAGTATCACTGAAAAAAATCTGTAGAAGATAGACAAAATAAATAAAGCTATTAACTACTCAGGGTCATAATCGCTGCTGTATTATTGTGCTTCTGTCTGTGTTCCTTGCATCTGAAGTACAAAAGTTTATAAAGAACACAGTACTAAGTGCCTTTGAAGTGTCAGACTTTCATTAAAAAAAAACAGAAAACTTTTCACTGACAGTCAAGTTGTCTTTGTTTTAAAGTTTACTCCTGATGACTAAGAGCACTTTTCTTAGAATATTTCAACTTTCAAGGCAAGTTTAAAAAAAATCTAGGGGAAACAAATGGCATTTATTATTTAGAAAGATAAATGACTAAAAAAAGTTTGATTTAACTTTTCCAGGTACTTACCAATTCAGCTCTCCTGAGTCCGCATCACTTGGGACTCCTCTCAGTAGAATAAAAGCCAGTGACGTCGATGTGGGTGAAAATGCTGCGACTGAGTATGTCATTTCCAACGGGGACGGCTCAGACATGTTTGCTATCATCACTGATGAGGACACACAGGAAGGGATTATAACCATCAAAAAGGTTTATTTTTGCTCCCTCTCTTTTTACTACACTTAACTCTCCAGGTGGTTTTTTTCTTTCCTCAAGCGGGAGGGCAAAGAAAAGTCTCACCTGCGGCCATCTGCTGAGAAGCTGTATTGGTTTTGTTGTCCTCTTTCTTCATCAGCTATTGTTATTCCCAAGGATTGGGGGAATTTACTTGGCATGTCACTTCACATAAAGCAATATTCTCAACAGCTGCTGTCTATCAAAGATACACTCTCACAAACAATAGTTTTGAAGTAGAACCATGAAAACCTGGAGGGGTTTATCATCTGAACTCTGCAGTGTGGTTCACAAGGGGTTGAGGTGGACAAAATGTTGTAGGTATGCCTGAAGGTCTGAGTTTGATGAACTCACACTTCTAAAGAGAACTAACCCACTATAGATAGCCTATCCTCCTGTAGCCTTCCTGTCCCTCCACTGGGAAATTTCTCTTCTAGAACTGCAAGAAAGGTTCAACTCAAACCTACAGCCTACTTAAAATCTGCCGTTTCCATCATACCTTGACAGTTACATGACATGTCAATAGGTGCCCTCGGATAAAAGGAATATCCAAAACTTGAATTCATAGACAATCTGTGATTCTTTGAGGCTTAAAATTGGCCAGATAAGCATATTGAAAACTATTCTGATGTTATCTGAAAACCCATTTTAGGCTATACAGTTCGCATTTTGGGGGGAAATAATGTCATCAAGCAAATTGTGCATACATTCTTCATTCAACTGGTTTGTGGTTAATGGTCACTAGCTCACTAGATCAGAGAATGACTATAAATGTAAGTTACTCTTTTGGAAGCAAAAGAGAAATCAACAAATGCAATGTATTATTAATACTGGGTTATAGTCTTGTGCATTTTCAGACCTAAAAGCCATTTAAAAAAATATTTTCTAGTGATTTTCTGCCCATCCTGAGAAAAATCAAAGGTGCCTGGTCTTCAGCAAGCAGATGCTCAATGGTTACTGAAATTAAGTCCCTGTGATGGTGTCTGAGGTTGAGCACCCAAAAAACTGAAGCATCCAAAATATCTAATCATTCGTGAAAATCTTAGCAAAGACAATTCAGTCCAAGTTAACTTTATTATATTTCTGAGCTAAAATATATTTTGTAAAATGACTTATACTGAATAGCTTGCTATACAGGTGTGTTACACTTCTATCCTATTTAAGACCAGTGCCATGAAACTGACATTGTATGGGCTATGCTAAGCATATGGAGTTTACACTCCATCTTTCAGAAAGAGCCAAAGTCTTAAATAACTTTGACTTGGTATTTACAGTACTCTGCACTAGTTATTCCCTGTAGTAAGTACAGGGAACCTTACCGTACTTCACATTTTAAGGTAGCCTTATCTAAGGTAAAACTGGAAGCATTTAATGATGGTAGTAAGCAAAACTGGAAAATAAAATAGAAGAAGGTGATACACACTTGTATTATATCTTGACAGATATTCTGTGGATCAACACACTGACCTCAATAGAATATTCAACATCCACTCAGGAAATGGGTCTATATTCATCTCAAAGCCACTTGATCGGGAAGAAACCCCTGGCACAATATCACAGTTATAGCATCTGAAATCAGTGAGTTGGAGATGGCTTATCTGAAGAGAATGTTAGAACACAGAAATTTGGAAATTCTATAACAAATTTCTGTTTTAAATGTTTTTACCAGATTCACCCTTGTCTGTCTTTAAAAATTACAGCCAAGCACATCATTTGCTAACTACAAACCAGAAAACTCAACAGGGGTAACTTTTAATAAAAAACTTATTATTTCGTGATTTACTTACTTTTTTCCCATAGTTTAAAAAAAAAAATCCCAGGTCCACTTCAGCTGCATAGAACAGAAGAAAACCAACATAACTGGCTTCCTGAGGATTTCCCTTGCATAAATTGGTACAGAGCTAACACAGTGATTCTACATTGCTCCCTCAGGCTCTAGGAGAGGGGAAATTTATAAGAAAATGAGGGCATGGTTAGAGCATTCCAGCAATCCCAGACTGTCAGAATGGTCCTTTAGGGCCATGGGCAGACATTAGATTGGCCTTCAGGCTGCTCTAATTTATGCCAGGGATCAATCCAGCTGCAGTCACAACCGGAGGCCTGTAAAGTTATTATATTACCCTTTCCCCCCAGACAGAAAAGAAAATTTGACCTTGTAGCTTCCATAGGGGCACACCACAGTTGGTTAAGCAATGGGCTCTATGACACTATTTTTCTCCGCCTTACAACTTCTTCCTTCACTTTGGGAAGCAGTGAGATTAACATTGTGTGGGCTGTGATGATCATATAGGATACCCAGAACATCTTTTAGAAAAAGTCACACCATTTTTTCTTTAAGAAAGCTATTTTCTCCAAACACTGACCCAACTGCCAATATTTCCTTCACTTTATTCATCCCATTGGCTATGATTTGGCCTAGGAGGTTACTTGCAGTGGCACATTAACGATGAAGGTGTCAGATACATTCTTCCTGCCTTTGTAGTTAGACAGGGCTTTGACCTGATCCAGAAAATTTATCTATCCCTCCTGGATTACCTTCAGCAACTCCATTTTAGGACACAGATCACAGAAAATAAGCACATATACACTCACTGCTGATTGGAATACATTGACAAACCAGACACCTTGGATAATTTAAAATTCTGTTTTCAACTGCAAATCAATTTAGACTGAAATAGTTTTGCCTTAATATAACATTTTTCTTTTTAAAATAATGTAATGGGTTTCAAATGTAAATATGAGTCTTCTCTTCTGCAGACTAAACAATCCCAGTTCCCTCAGCCTTTCCTCATGAGTCATGTGCTCCAGCCCCCTAATCATTTTTGTTGCCCTCCGCTGGACTCTTTCCAATTTTTCCACATCCTTCTTGTAATGTGGGGCCCAAAACCGGACACAGTACTCCAGATGAGGCCTCACCAATGTCGAATAGAGGGTGGTGATCACGTTCCTCAATCTGCTGGCAATGCTCCTACTTATGCAGCCCAAAATGCCGTTAGCCTTCTTGGCAACAAGGGCACACTGTTGACTCATATCTAGCTTCTCATCCACTGTAACCCGTAGGTCCTTCTCTGCAGAACTGCTGCCTAGCAAGTCTGTAGCAGTGCATGGGATTCTTCTATCCTAAGCGCAGGACTCTGTGCTTGTCCTTGTTGAACCTCATCAGATTTCTTTTGGCCCAATCCTCTAATCTGTCTAGGTCCCTCTGTATCGTATCCCTACCCTCGAGCATATCTACCACTTCTCCCAGTTTAGTCTCATCTGCAAACTTGTTGAGGGTGCAGTCCATGCCGCCCTCCAGATCATTAATGAAGATATTGAACCCTTGGGGCACTCCGCTTGATACTGGCTGCCAACTAGACATAGAGCCATTGATCACTACCATTGAGCCCAACAATCTAGCCAGCTTTCTATCCATCGTATAGTCCATTCATCCAGCCCATACTTCTTTAACTTGCTGGCAAGAATACTGTGGGAGACCGTATCAAAATCTTTGCTAAAGTCAAGGAAGAACACGACCATTGCTTTCCCCTCATCCACAGAGCCATTATCTCATAATATATATTAATTATAATTAAGATACAATGTCTTCATCTCTGTGACATAAATTTTCATGTGTGACTAAGGTTTGAGACCTATCTAATGAGCTTAGAAATTTCATCCAATTACTGTTGTACTCTGGTAGTTTTATTTTAGAATTTATTAATTACTTTTTCAACAGAAATACATTCAGATAATTCTGGCCAGCAAGTCTGGATTGCTGGTATATGACCAAATTTCTGTCTGTGCACCAAAACCTCTTTGCGCAGTACAAGATTGTGGACAAATAATTTTTAGAATCTCAGTGATTGATATCAAAGTGAGTCATGGTAAAAGCTTTAATAGAATTTGGCAAAGCAAAGCAAGATTAAGCATGTGTAACATTTTGAGTGAGGGAACTGAAATCTGGGGGAATGATCATGAACAAGTTCCACCCAGACTGGTGACTTGTCATCTCCTCTTAAATGATATCTTTCCAAACTCTGGGTAGTCCTATATATTCTGTGGAATTTCAATTATATGGAATACTCATTAATGCACAAATTAAAATTTGGCTTCCCAACTAACTGGGTATGTGTAATTCACGACATCTTCCCATTCTTTGGGTGTAAATTAGGGCTGGGATCTTCAAAGCAACCTATGGGACTTAGGTGTCCAACTCCTACTGACTTTCCATGGGAGTTAGTTGACTAACTGCCTACATTTTCATTTGCCTTTTGATTCTTCAAGTTCATATTCCGCAACAATACTTTAGAGACAAATATTTTGCATTTCGCAGTTGATTTATCTACTTGATCACTCCTCTTCAGAAACCTTAGATAAACTGGAGTAAAGGTTGAAAATAATTTATCACTTAACAAAAAGTTTAAACCTTCAAAGACAAGGCTTGTTTTAAGTTGCTGTTGTGTCCACAAACACAAGTGTTAGAAAATCTAGATATTCTAAATTTTAGACACTACTTATCTTGCTCCCCTCCCCGCAAAAAAAAATAATATGTTCAGTCTATTAGAAAGTACAATAAAGTTCATTTAATATCATTAAAACAATCTTAACTCTGCCACTGCATCACCTGATTGACAAGAATGAGAAATTTTGAGACAATATGATTCTCAAGGAGCATAAAGGACTAAAGCAGTGTCACCCGAGATGTATCTACATAGATACTTTTATCCCCTGTATATACTTTTGTTTTATTATTTTATTATTTTCTCCATTTTATTTTTGGCCCTCAGATCTTTCTATAGTATTTATATTTAAGTGCTCAAAGATTTGACTTGGCTTTGGGTAACACCTGTGTGGATTCTAGTTAGTCAACATTCTTCCCATTACATCCCCAGCAAATTTTACTTTGCTAAAAATGAAGAGAGCAGGTTTAGAGAAAACGTGCATTTAAAAAAAGTAGCTGACAGAGGCCCATTAGTTAGTCTGGTATTTAGCTATTCAGATGCTCCTTCCAAATAGCATGAGCTCAGCAATTATGATATAATCCCAGAAATTATTTTCCCCAAATGGCAAATTCAGTACTAATGCTACAGACATTAGCTGGATCAAATATCATTCCCTGAAGTACTGCCTCCTACTCGTTACATATGCAGGGATGTGATATTTGCAGGTTTCTGTGGCTGCAGGCAAGTAAAAAATTTCAAACATGGATATCTAAAGTTTGGCACCCAAATTCATATTTAGGCACTTATGTAAAGTTGGCTTCATTGGGAGTTGCAAGTGCTCAACACCTTTAAAAATCAAGTCACTTTTAAGTAGATGTCTGAATATAATTATGGATTTAAATGCACATACATGAACATTTTGGACATATAGTATTTATATTCCAAATAGGCTCCAATTTTGTCGCTTATTTTAATGTACTGTACAATACTATTATTGTACAATAGTTCACAATGTACAATATATTATAATATACTATTACTCATTTCATGCTATTCCACCTTATTTTAGAGCTCACTGAAAGCAGTTAGAATTATAATTGCTTCCCATTGCGGCACATCAGTGCATTTAACGCTGATGATCACAGCATGAGGCTAGACAGAGAAGATAAATATATTTAGTTAAATTTAAGATTTTTTTTTAATTGAGCGTAGCTATTAATCACACCACTTTCTAAATCTCGTTCACATCAGGAAGCAGCCAGAAATATCAATTATTCCTTCTCATTGCCAGCTTACAATACCTGTGTTCAATGTCAGCCAATATTAAAGGGTAGATTGTGGCATTTATGACGCAGCTGTGTGGGGAGATGGGGAGAGCAGTACAGAGCTGCAATATCCCAGGGGCGGCAGTGATGAGAGAGTCTATTGAGGAAGGGCATCATCTCTATAAATGTTTTTTTCACATGGAAATAAACCCTTTGCTTCATCATTAGGTTGGGTTCCAGATCTGTTCCACAGACTTGTAATGTGGGCTAAGGTGGGAGCAGCAGGCTCCTGGCCCCAACTCATCTTTGTCCTCTTTTAAGTGTCACTTTCTCTGCGATGGAGCTGCAGAAGCACAAGGACTGCTATTGTGGAAGGTTCTTGTGCAAGGATCTCTCATAACCTTGTTCTATGAGCTCATTAAGAGCAGTGCATGATCCTGACCTGAACTAGGGGCAGAGTCAGGCAATTCTCTCAATTCTCTCAAAATTCAACTCTAGGATATCAACTCATCCAAAGCCCTATATTTGCTGAGGCCACATTAACAATAATGATCAACAACTAGACTGTTTTGCTCATTGGTGTTATATTCTCTCTTGCCATTTATGAGTTCCCAAACATCAGAGGATGGATAGAGCTCATCTTATTTGGGAAGATGATAATTTTTCCCTTTCATTTTTCTGTATTTTCTCCCACAGGCTAGGAAGGAGCAGGGAAAGGCATAATTGTCATGACATCATTGCTAAATATTGATCATGCATTGTTGTACACACCTGTAGCTGAATTATGGGTAGGCATCCATTGACTTTGTAGAGTGATATATTAAAATTCTGCAATCGTTTTAAACAGAGGGAGAGAGCAAAGATTTTCTGACCTCTGACATGCTGGTAATTATCTCTGGGGTAAGAGCCAACTTCTGATGAGTAAATCATTTGCCTTCAAACAACAGGTATTTTAGAAAGATTTCCTAAGGAGGACAGTCCCTCCCAGATTCTTATACAGCTTCATCTTTCCGACCTACCATTGTGATTGATCACTGATATACTCAGATTGTTCCTTTAACACTTACCCTTTGGAGTCACATCATCCCAAGGGGAGCATGGTAGGAAAGTCTCTTTGTGCTCTCCTTCCTATGCATTCATCAAAGTCCAATGACAATCTCCCCCTCAGCATATTTTTCATAGTTTATCATGGATTTAGGGGAGGATTTTTGTGGAAGCCCCTTGATAAAATATATGCAGCACATAACTAGACTAACAGATTTCAGAAAATGATAATACAGTGATCTAAGGTTTGTGATTTGTGATATTCACTCCTAGGCCTTGTCTACACTAGTGGTGACATCCAGGGTACATGTAACCACATGACACAATGAAAAGCAGGCTGTGTGCACGCTGCACTCTGTAGTGACAACATGCCAGTGAAAGGCTCTGGTGGTGGTAGTGGGAGACAGCAGGGAAAGTCTTTGTTAACAGGATGGTAGTGGGACCCTACATTGCTAAAAATAGCACTGTAGATGTGGGAGGCGCTGCTTGGGCATGTAGAGAGCCATGTCGGGTATATACCCTATGGTTCTGGCATGTTTTTACTCACCTAAGCCATGACAGTTAAGCATCCCCAGGTTAACAATACATTATCATTATTGCAAAGTACAAAACTTATGCTGTAAGTTAATTGTGTTGTTTGAAAACTCCAAGGAAGGGACTGTTTAAACAAATTCGCCTCCCTGAACTCCTCAGGAATCTTCCTGGTTTCATAGCAAGTGACATCGCAGCTGCCTTATGCAAAGGGAATGAAAACTGCCGTTTTCAAAGAAAGGTGTCGTTTCATAATGACAATCAATATATACTGACAGTGACATATTGAAAAGGAGTGTGTGTGGCAGATTGCCAAGCATCTCATGGATGTGTTGGTTGTTTCAAGTTTCTGTTAAAATATCATGGTAAATATATTTTTCACAAACATTTTGCAATATCTTCTGTCCCATCCCATTCCCTTCATAAAGATTCATACAAAAGATTTACTTGGATTTTTATAAAGAAACTTTCAGTTCTGCCTTTAAAAGAATCTTCTAAAGCATGCTGAGAGACTTGCAAATCAGCAGTCTGGAGCAATGAGGAGAAAACACTGTAGCATCCAAAACATCTGCAGTATCTGAGAAAGAGATGGCACTATGTGAAAGATACATAAACAGGGACTGAATGTACAGGGGTGCTGGAACAATTTGTATAGTTGGGGTGTAGAGAGCCATTAAAACAAACTCTAAATCCTGTACATAATGGAAACCACTTCAAGGCAGGGTGTGGTGCAGCACCCCCAGTACCCCTAATTCCAGCACCTATGCAACTGTGGAACCCCACCTCACATCTGCGAGCATTTACTCATGGGGTGTCCCTCTGACTTCAGTGGGAGTAAGACCCAGACCCTCAAAGTTATGAAATCACATAGAAACCTAAATACCTTCAAGGATCTGGGCCTAAGTGCTCACCCACATGAAAAAAGGTTGCACTGCTCGGCCTACATTGTTTAAACAGCTATAAAGCTATTCTGTGTTGGATATAAAAGTGAAACGTTTGTATGGACACTCCGAGTTTACATTATCAGCACTTGAAAAGCTAAGTGATCCCCTCAAGACTGGGAATTTATCCTATAAATCCCAATGAGCTGTCTCACACTGATTCTCCTAAGAAAGGTAGAATTACTGACAGTAATGCTGAATTTTTCAATCCGAGTTCATTCACAAGGGCATCTAAACGAATAGGAATGTATTTTTCAATAGGTCTGATATGCTTGAAATCACATTTGATTTGAGTAAAAGTCACTTTCTTGAAAAAAAAAATCTCTCATAAATCTTACGATGTCAGGCATCTCTCTGAAGTCTCTGTGAAGCGTGAGTACAACTCCAAATTCAGAACTGTTTCAAAATGGAAAAGCATGTATTTCATTTGACACCACAAACTTTACATAGCAAAACATTGTGCCCTAGTTTTCACAGTATCCCTACCACACAAAAATCAGAATGGCTAAGTCTTTTTAATTTCTACATCTAGGATTGACTTTAGTTTCTTTTATTCATGATTTTGAGATCTATAAAAGCTAACTTCATAGTATTTCTATTTTTTTCTTTGTTTGTTTTTGTTTTGATTTATTCACCCTTTGGAAAACTTTGCCAGCAATTTTTTTTCCCCTTTATTCTTCCATCTTTTCAAAAAGTCAATACCTTTAACAGGTTTGTTTGGTTTTTTTTTCACTTCTGCAGCCTTATTCTCACAATAAATTTTCAGTGTAATTAGGGTCCTCTGTTTCTGCCACAATTCTCCACTCTTCATATTATTTGCACTTGAAAGGAATCACATGTGGATCTTACGAACATCTCACTGATTACATCTTGAAAAACCACAGGATAATCAGCTACAATGCTTTGGTAGCTATTCTAGCTGGGTATTTTCTCCCTGGATGTTTCCAAGCAATTCTTGGACAAATATCCGCACGTATTCTAAGGCCAGGTCTACACTGCGACTTTAAATCGGT
Organism: Chelonoidis abingdonii; assembly: GCF_003597395.2. Classification (NCBI taxonomy): domain Eukaryota; kingdom Metazoa; phylum Chordata; order Testudines; family Testudinidae; genus Chelonoidis; species Chelonoidis abingdonii. The sequence goes on along the minus strand of NC_133770.1, from coordinate 167,877,502 downwards.
TTAATGGCCGATATACCGATTTAACGCTGTATCCGTTCACAAGACGTCGTCATTAATATCGATTTTACCGCCTCCTTAAATCGATTTCGGAACTCCTCCCAAACGAGAGGAGTTGTGTTTAAAGTCAGGGGCGGGGAATTGTATACTCGGGGTCTTTGTTTGTTTTCTTAGCTATGAGGAAACAAGTCTTCTTCTAATTCTCTCCTAATACTTCTTCTAACATCTTGTAAGTACCAGGAACCGCAAAGTAATTCAGCTATGATGGTCTTTTGGGTGTATTTACCTGATGTTAATTTGTTGTGCTGGTTTAATTGGGCTATCTTTTAATCAGACTGTTTCTTTATATTTTCTTATAAGCAAGAGCCTGTATTGAGTTTCTTAATGCAAGATGATTGTTTTATATTTTCTTTCTTTTTTTCTATAAAGTTTTCTTGTTAAACCTTGTGAAAGTTCTTTTCCTAGGGAGGCAAAGGGAAAAAGCCAGGTGGGCTATTTTCCTATTTGGGTCCAGGGAAAAGAGCAGACTACGGGGAAAGAGACGAAGAATTCTCTCTGTTCTCTGGTGGTTACAGTTTTTCCCTCATTCCTGGAGCAAGGGGGGGTGGGCAGAGCCCAGCTGTGGGTATTTTGCATCTCCATTGTCCTGAGGAAGCAGAAAAGCTGGTTTCTTGGTCACACAGGTTAGCCGCGAGGCAAGCCTGATAAGGAGGGGGAAGGGTTATTTTCCCTGCTTTTTAGCATCCAAGGGATTGGGAATCTGGGTGTCCCACCAAGGGAGGGTTGGGGACACCAGAGGGAGGAAAGGGGGATCAGGCCCCATAGATTAATTCCTGATCTGGTGGCAGCGAGAATATCCAAGCTGGTAGTGAGCTTGGGGGAGTTTCAGGTAAGCCCCAAACTTTGGACGCAAAAGTCCAGGTTTGGGACAGGACCAGACTGGTGGACACTAAAGTCCAGGTGCGAACTTTTGAATTACATTTCCTGCTTGTCCAGCGTGGAGCTCTGATCAGCACGGCTGGCGATGCAGTCTCAAATCCAAAAAGAGCTCCAGCATGGACCGTACGGGAGATACTAGGTCTGATCGCTGTATGGGGAGACAAATCTGTTGTATCCTGCTCCGTTACAGAACACGAAATGCCAAAGCGTTTGAATAAAAAACTGCAGGATACACAGCGCTGCGTGACAAGCGTAACGGGAAGCCAGAGACTCAAATGGACGCTCATGAAGGGAGGGGGGGTACTGAGGACTCCCGCTATCCCACAGTCCACAGCAGTCTCTGAAAATTATTTCCATTCTTGGCTGAGCTCCAAATGTCTGTAGGTTCAAAAACACAGTGTCTGGCGTGGTTCAGGGAACAGCTCCTCAGTTTATTCCCCCCCCCCACCAAGTGAAAAAAAAAGGGAAAGATTGCTGTGCTATGGCGTTTGCTCAATGCACTCTACGAAAAAGGCGCCAAAGGGTTGTCTGCTGCCTTCACAAAGGGAGGGGTGAGGCTGTACCCAGCACCACTCGGGGCAATGTTTTTGCCCCATCAGGCACTGTGCTCTCAACACGGAAGTGGGAACTATGGGATAGCTGAGGAACAGCTACCCACAGTGCACCGCTCCTTAAATCGATGGTAGCCTTGGACCAGGGACGCAAGCAATCGATTTTGTGATTGCACTGTGGATGCGCAAACCCGATTTTATAACATCGGTTTTGTAATATCGGTTTAAACTACTTCGAATTAATCGTGCAGTGTAGACGTAGCCTAATTCTCTCTCTTCTACCTGATGTTCTTATTCTCTCATTGTCCTTCAGACCTCTACAAAAATGCAGGAGGAAATTTTTTTCCCAGTTGATTTGATGCTCTGTTAGCCTTCCACCATAAGGCATTTCTGCTATAATGGCACTGGAATTGTAGACTTTGGCGACATGGGGCTTAAATGTTGTAGCTATCTAAATCCATGCCTATACTATCACATCCACCATTGCTACTGCCAGTGGTAGTGGTACCAACACTGGGAATATTTAGAGAAAAAAGTGCTAGTGGAATTACAAATTCAGTGACATGCCAACAGAGCTCCTTTGCAAAGAGTGTGAACTTGGCCAAATGTATTTTAAAAGTTCCCCAAGTGTCAGGATCCTACTTGCTTTCAAAATGTAGAGGTCTTAATGTGTACTTGAGAGCCTCATTCATTTTAAGAAATATTGCATAATCATGCTTTAACTATATTCTGTTCATCATGAAGGAAGACGACATTCATGAATTCCCTCACAGATTCTGCTCTGATGACAGGAAACCATAAAAACCCTGATTCTGATCTTCCCAACACTGGTGTAAATGACGAATAATGCCAAGGAAGTTGAGGATCCAAATTCTCATTTACACCTAAATTAACCTACTGACTATAATTAAATTATTCCAGATCCAACTATTCATCTAGTGTTTTACTATATTTTGTTGCTGTATTGTCAGGGGTGTTTAAGATAGGTCCCAAACATGAGAGATGCAGAATAACTATATAGAATATTGAATGAGTGTGTTCAGTTCTCATTGAAATTAATATTCAGAAAGGTCTTTTAAGGGAACTGTGCTTAACTCAATTGCTACAAAAGCTTAAGATAGTGTTATTTAGCAGTTACTGCTTTTGCTTGGACAGTTAATGCTATGCATGTGCTCTGGAAATCTCAGCAAAACAAGCTGCATGCATAAACCTTTTGATAACAAACCCCTTTGAAGTCAGGGAAGTGGAAGAGGCCCAGGACAGTGGAGACATTTAGCACCTCAAATGAAGCACTCAGCACACTGTAATATCATAAAAAGCAGGTCCATCTTCACCACAGGTGCTAGAGGAGCTCTCTGCTCATGAGTAAAGTGATAAGGAGAGTTCTCTGCTGAGACTTATTCTGGATTCCAGCCACAAATCCTTTCTCTGGGAAACCCACTCACTTACTCGTGCCACTGAGCTATCCTGACACCTGATTAAGCCCAAAGCTTCTACTTTTGGATGGAGCCACAACTCCGGCAGCAGGACAGTGCAAAATATGCTGGATTTCTGTGGCACTACAATAGTTAGTGATTGTGAACAATCCAGTAGTCATTTTTACTGTACATATGAATTATCACAGTTTATACCATAGTAAATGTAATGACATCACTTTATAACTGCACAATGCTTAATATAATATCGGTACTGAACTCACTCTTCCTTACTGTGTTTGCTTTCCCAGTTTTAGCAACTTTACCTTCTTTAGCCATATCAATGCAATCAACATCTTAAATTAGTCTGAATAATACTAGAGTAATTACTTGTTTTCTTTTTTAAATATTATTTTTAATGTGGCAGGGGAGCACAGCCGGTGCTAGGCATAAACAGACTAAGCAATTTCTCAGAGCCCCAGGCAGCTCCCCTATTTGCTATTTATTATAAGAACTTTCCTATTTTAGTATGGGGGGGGGGGGCAAAATATTCCTGTTTAGGGCCTCCAGTGCGATAGCACCAGCTCTGCAGAGGAATCTTCTGCATTCCAGAAGGAACCCTTAACATTTTCCTCCCCTTTATGCATGCTGGCACCCATGACCCTATGACAGTGCTACTATCTTCCCCTCACAACTGGACTTGACTGCCCTCCATTTTCCATCACTGCCATTCCATAACCAGAGGTGTCCATTTAGGGTGATGCAAGGCATTGCTCCCGCTCTCCTCCCCCCCAGCCCCAACAGCTGAGAATTCTGCTTCTGCAATATTCTAACTGTAGCTCCAGGAGAAAAAGACGTGGACTGGGAACTGAAGCTATATTTCCCACTTGCAGAGCACAGTGTGTGAAGTAGCTGTTAATGTTGTATAAGGGTATGGGAGGAGGCTGGATTGGTCAGAGGGGCATCCTTCACACAGCAACACAGGGCACTAAGAACTAATCAGAACAGAGAGCTGCCTGCAGCAGCCAGGAGCAAACCCTTGTTTGTGTGCTGTTAGATGGATGTGAAGTTAAAAATGAAAGAGCTGATCTGTTTAACAGAAGCTCTTCTTGTGTTAACATGAGAGCACCACATAGCACACTAACCCTTGGGCACTGGGTGGCTTCTTCAAATAAATTGTATTGGGTATTTTACAATATGCTATCAGAAAATGCTGTCTTATTTAAAAAAAATAACAATAAAACATGTTTTCCTTATAGCTGGTACAGACTGTTAGTGCTGTGGACAAAGATGAACGTCCTCAAAGCCCCAAATTCTTCTTTGAGTTGGTGCCAGAATTTGCAGTTCATCCCAACTTCTCTATTGTCGACAACAAAGGTAAACAATTCTGCTCCTGCATGTCATAGGCTTGCCAGCTTTGGTTGGATGAATTCCTGGAGGTTTCATCACATGATATTATCTTTAATTAAAGATTAATCTTTAATTCCTGGAGACTACAGGGCAATCGTGGAGGGTTGGTAACTCTAGCATGCCATCTCGCTGTTTTCCCCCCATGCCAGAGATCACATCACACTGTCACACACAGTTATTCTGCTCCTCCATTTCAGATAACACAGCAGGGATTCTGACTAGAAGAAATGGATATAGCCACAGTAAAATGAGTACCTATCTTCTGCCAGTCTTAATATTCAACAATGACTATCCAATCCAGAGTAGCACTGGCACGCTGACAATTCGAGTGTGTGCCTGCGATAGCCGGGGGAATATGCAGTCCCATAATGCTGAGGCTTTGCTCCTTTCAGCTGGCCTCAGCACAAGTGCTTTGATTGCCATTCTCCTCTGCATCATTATACTGTTAGGTAAATGATCCTTGTGACCTGTATGTAATTTAATACACACGTGCTAGTCACTGCTTTATTGCCTGCTGTCACTTTACAAAGCCCTTGATTCAGGTGACTAGAGAAAAGCCTTAATATGGACATTTTCCACACTAACTACCTTGCAATAGAGGGGTTTGAATGTGGACTGTAAGTCATTACAACTACTCAAAAGAAAGCTGAAAACCAGGATGAAAATGTCACTAGTTTACTAAGATGTGATATGAGGCAAATAGTAACGTAGGTCTAGATTATGTTATCCTTACTCAGGCAAAGTATTATTTTACTTGACAAGTAGTCCCCATTTAATGAAGTTGAGTAATGTACCACTCAACAGGAGTACAGATGACAGAATCTGGCTCTTAATAATTAAAAATTAACAATTACACCAGTTATTAAGTCATTTATAATTTCTATATTTTAAAAACATCTGGATAGAAAATATAACAGAGGAGCTATATATATACTAACTTTCATACATTTGCAAGTGGAAGGGGGTGGGGCAGGTGACTGGTGGGCATGGAAGGGAGAAGAATAGGGAGAGAGTGAAGGGACAACCTCAAGGACATCAGGAGATATGCAGGGATTTAGGATGAAGACTTGTGAGGTGGGGTTGGGGAGATGAAGAGGACGGCTGCAAGGTTTGACAACTGGAGAAAGTGCTGAGGGAAAAGGCACAGGAAGCTGGTAAATCAGCACGAATGCATGCACAGCTTATGTAAGAGGCACTGAGCACCTGACTGTGAAAGATACTAATTCAGGGCAGCCTACACAAGCGGCGGCCCCAGTTTGAGAAACACTGGGCAAGAGCAATGGCACGTCCTGGTGCTACACAATAAAAGCATAGGTTATTGTGCCCTTGCCACTCCTTTTCTTCCAGGGTCAAGCATCAGTGGCCCAAATTAACCTGAATTGGTTCATGATGTGGCCGTGGGGGTTTTGGTGTAGAGTGTGGGTGAAACAGTGGCAGAATGCCCCTCCTCTCCTCCTTTCACTCACACAGACAGCTGTCCGTGCAGAAGAGAAGTTAGTGAAAGAATCGAAGTGGGTCAGGGTCTCAGTGGGGGCTAGCTCTTCCCTTACTTCCTCACTGAGTCCATATCAAAAATGATGCAGTTAGGCTGTCTCATTCCATTCAATGTCATCCATCAGTTGACAGAACTGGGCAGTGTATGAGGCAGCTGGCCATTGTCCTTGCTGGAGCCTTCGTAATGTGGCTTCCACTGAACAAGCACACTGAGGGTCATAAAAAAATTGTGGAAAATGCTTTCATGAAGACATTCCAGTCCACTAACACTGNGTTTGCTTTCCCAGTTTTAGCAACTTTACCTTCTTTAGCCATATCAATGCAATCAACATCTTAAATTAGTCTGAATAATACTAGAGTAATTACTTGTTTTCTTTTTTAAATATTATTTTTAATGTGGCAGGGGAGCACAGCCGGTGCTAGGCATAAACAGACTAAGCAATTTCTCAGAGCCCCAGGCAGCTCCCCTATTTGCTATTTATTATAAGAACTTTCCTATTTTAGTATGGGGGGGGGGGCAAAATATTCCTGTTTAGGGCCTCCAGTGCGATAGCACCAGCTCTGCAGAGGAATCTTCTGCATTCCAGAAGGAACCCTTAACATTTTCCTCCCCTTTATGCATGCTGGCACCCATGACCCTATGACAGTGCTACTATCTTCCCCTCACAACTGGACTTGACTGCCCTCCATTTTCCATCACTGCCATTCCATAACCAGAGGTGTCCATTTAGGGTGATGCAAGGCATTGCTCCCGCTCTCCTCCCCCCCAGCCCCAACAGCTGAGAATTCTGCTTCTGCAATATTCTAACTGTAGCTCCAGGAGAAAAAGACGTGGACTGGGAACTGAAGCTATATTTCCCACTTGCAGAGCACAGTGTGTGAAGTAGCTGTTAATGTTGTATAAGGGTATGGGAGGAGGCTGGATTGGTCAGAGGGGCATCCTTCACACAGCAACACAGGGCACTAAGAACTAATCAGAACAGAGAGCTGCCTGCAGCAGCCAGGAGCAAACCCTTGTTTGTGTGCTGTTAGATGGATGTGAAGTTAAAAATGAAAGAGCTGATCTGTTTAACAGAAGCTCTTCTTGTGTTAACATGAGAGCACCACATAGCACACTAACCCTTGGGCACTGGGTGGCTTCTTCAAATAAATTGTATTGGGTATTTTACAATATGCTATCAGAAAATGCTGTCTTATTTAAAAAAAATAACAATAAAACATGTTTTCCTTATAGCTGGTACAGACTGTTAGTGCTGTGGACAAAGATGAACGTCCTCAAAGCCCCAAATTCTTCTTTGAGTTGGTGCCAGAATTTGCAGTTCATCCCAACTTCTCTATTGTCGACAACAAAGGTAAACAATTCTGCTCCTGCATGTCATAGGCTTGCCAGCTTTGGTTGGATGAATTCCTGGAGGTTTCATCACATGATATTATCTTTAATTAAAGATTAATCTTTAATTCCTGGAGACTACAGGGCAATCGTGGAGGGTTGGTAACTCTAGCATGCCATCTAGCTGTTTTCCCCCCATGCCAGAGATCACATCACACTGTCACACACAGTTATTCTGCTCCTCCATTTCAGATAACACAGCAGGGATTCTGACTAGAAGAAATGGATATAGCCACAGTAAAATGAGTACCTATCTTCTGCCAGTCTTAATATTCAACAATGACTATCCAATCCAGAGTAGCACTGGCACGCTGACAATTCGAGTGTGTGCCTGCGATAGCCGGGGGAATATGCAGTCCCATAATGCTGAGGCTTTGCTCCTTTCAGCTGGCCTCAGCACAAGTGCTTTGATTGCCATTCTCCTCTGCATCATTATACTGTTAGGTAAATGATCCTTGTGACCTGTATGTAATTTAATACACACGTGCTAGTCACTGCTTTATTGCCTGCTGTCACTTTACAAAGCCCTTGATTCAGGTGACTAGAGAAAAGCCTTAATATGGACATTTTCCACACTAACTACCTTGCAATAGAGGGGTTTGAATGTGGACTGTAAGTCATTACAACTACTCAAAAGAAAGCTGAAAACCAGGATGAAAATGTCACTAGTTTACTAAGATGTGATATGAGGCAAATAGTAACGTAGGTCTAGATTATGTTATCCTTACTCAGGCAAAGTATTATTTTACTTGACAAGTAGTCCCCATTTAATGAAGTTGAGTAATGTACCACTCAACAGGAGTACAGATGACAGAATCTGGCTCTTAATAATTAAAAATTAACAATTACACCAGTTATTAAGTCATTTATAATTTCTATATTTTAAAAACATCTGGATAGAAAATATAACAGAGGAGCTATATATATACTAACTTTCATACATTTGCAAGTGGAAGGGGGTGGGGCAGGTGACTGGTGGGCATGGAAGGGAGAAGAATAGGGAGAGAGTGAAGGGACAACCTCAAGGACATCAGGAGATATGCAGGGATTTAGGATGAAGACTTGTGAGGTGGGGTTGGGGAGATGAAGAGGACGGCTGCAAGGTTTGACAACTGGAGAAAGTGCTGAGGGAAAAGGCACAGGAAGCTGGTAAATCAGCACGAATGCATGCACAGCTTATGTAAGAGGCACTGAGCACCTGACTGTGAAAGATACTAATTCAGGGCAGCCTACACAAGCGGCGGCCCCAGTTTGAGAAACACTGGGCAAGAGCAATGGCACGTCCTGGTGCTACACAATAAAAGCATAGGTTATTGTGCCCTTGCCACTCCTTTTCTTCCAGGGTCAAGCATCAGTGGCCCAAATTAACCTGAATTGGTTCATGATGTGGCCGTGGGGGTTTTGGTGTAGAGTGTGGGTGAAACAGTGGCAGAATGCCCCTCCTCTCCTCCTTTCACTCACACAGACAGCTGTCCGTGCAGAAGAGAAGTTAGTGAAAGAATCGAAGTGGGTCAGGGTCTCAGTGGGGGCTAGCTCTTCCCTTACTTCCTCACTGAGTCCATATCAAAAATGATGCAGTTAGGCTGTCTCATTCCATTCAATGTCATCCATCAGTTGACAGAACTGGGCAGTGTATGAGGCAGCTGGCCATTGTCCTTGCTGGAGCCTTCGTAATGTGGCTTCCACTGAACAAAGCACAATGAAGGTCATAAAAAAATTGTGGAAAATGCTTTCATGAAGACATTCCAGTCCACTAACACTGGGCTGTCCTAGTCCAGCCTGGGGGAGGCCCAGTCAAGCTCTCCTTCAGCTAGCAAACTGCTCACTAGTTCCACCATGGACCCTGGTCGGTGGGATACATTTGAGGGCAGAGCAGGAAAAGGAGATTGGTTCAGGAACCCCCTGAACTTCTGGTGGTTCTCATCAAAACATTCAGATTGTGAGGGTCTATGAGGCCTGGTTCAGAGGACAGTGGCCCAACTCAATCCTGGAGCGTGGAATTCTCTTCCTGGGACCATGATAGCTGCAAGCTGAGTATCTGGTTTTCCATTAGGAGTTGCAACATTTGGGATCTCAGCAGATGACTCTTGGTTTGGAGCTGTGCAATCCACTCCTACAGATCTGGTGCCCCATTGGGTCCAGTGGGTGATGGAGACACTTCTTTTCCATATCCCTGTTAAGATGTGCCCGAGGAGGGGTTCAGAATTGGAGCTGCACAAACTGTAAGGGACTGGGGAGTGGGCAGTCTGGCCTAGCAGTCACAGCTAGATTGGGGTCCACACATCAGGAACATCAGTCTTTGAGCAGGGGTCTGAGGAATTGCTAGACACTGATTAAATAAGAAAGAGTCAGGGTCAAAATCAAGCTGGGGTCAGAGACTGGAGATAAGAGATAGCACCNGACACTTCTTTTCCATATCCCTGTTAAGATGTGCCCGAGGAGGGGTTCAGAATTGGAGCTGCACAAACTGTAAGGGACTGGGGAGTGGGCAGTCTGGCCTAGCAGTCACAGCTAGATTGGGGTCCACACATCAGGAACATCAGTCTTTGAGCAGGGGTCTGAGGAATTGCTAGACACTGATTAAATAAGAAAGAGTCAGGGTCAAAATCAAGCTGGGGTCAGAGACTGGAGATAAGAGATAGCACCAGGCTGGAATCAGGGTCAGAGTCATTTGAAAGGTAGAGACTGGAGATCAGGGAAGAGTCAAGCTAAGATCGGAGATCAAAGCTCAGGACACAAGGTGAGGTCTGGAGTCACAACAGACTCAAAGTCTGTTTTTGGCCAGGAAACTTCCTGGGGCATCCTCCAGGGTTAAATAGGATGGTTGGCCTCAGGGTACTGTCACTCTGAGTTCCTGAGGAAGTGTTTCTTCCTGTGGAAAATATCAGCTGGTCCCGGCTCTGAAGATACAGGCTTTAGTTCCCACGTCCATACATAGATGTTGCCATTGACCTTAATGTCACTTATTTAAATGGAGAGAAAGGAAATTGGTGGAAGAGACAGACTGATTGTCTGTTAGAGGAGAGAAGTGGATTGGACAACTCTGGTAAGACATCTCTTCTTCCATGATAGGTACTGCTGCCCCACCTACAATACCTTGGTAAGACTAGGAAACCCATAAACTCCTAAATCAGGCACCAGCTTTTTCTCTTGTGTCTTTAGATTCCCTTGCCTCATATGTCCTCACCATATCAGCCAAGGAGAGGGATCGCTACACTCTATTTTTACCAGAGGAGTAAAGCTGTGTTGTCCCATGCTTTCCCCTTATTTTAACCCCCAACTTCAGGATGCATCCTAACCAACACAGGACTTGGATGGATGGGCCCAGTCCTGTGCCACTGAAATCAATGGGAGGTTTTAACATTGATTGGAACAGAGCAAAACTGAGACCTACAAGAATTACATAAAGAAGCTTCTCTTAGCAGTTTTCTTCTCCTTTGGAGGGGAGGGGGGAGAACTGAGAGACTGTACTAAAGGGTATATGTGTGTAGAAATCAGAAACAATTCAATTTTCCCCCTTTTCTTGAAATTTCAAAGTATGAAATAATTCAGCCAACTCTTAGAAGAAGAAGAAGAAGAAGGCAGTTGTGTATTCTGGATAGGAGGGTGGCAACAGCAATTTTTCAGAGAATAAAGTAAGTTAGTTGTTTGTGTGTGTGTATATTTTATATATAATAGTTAATCAAAAGGAAATATTGGGGTCACTATCGGGGAGAGATGATTTCTAGGCCCAAAGGAACAGCAAAACACAACATATGTTCAGCTAAGTACACACTAGAGATGTGAGGAAGGGAGGTGGTTCCATGTTTGGTTATTGAATAATGGCCTGTCAGTATATGGAATATATTACGCTCTCCAAGTTTCCTCTGATTAATTGTGTCTTAAACTAGAGATGGGTTTGAAACCAGAACCTCCAGCTATGGGCAAGTTGGGATTTGCATCTTCACTATAATTTCACAAAAATCCAAAGAGGAAAAAAAGCTTCTTGTCCAGCTTCAATTATGTTTCTGTAGATGTGCCACTCTTCAGCAGCAAATAGATTTCCATGATAGCCCCATGGACTCAAAAATAGGTACATTTCCAGTTATTGTTCATTTTGCCTTGAAATTCTGCACAGCTGTAGTCATAATATATTAATTTACCCTATTCATTCTCCAAATGCACTTGCTTTTAGAGCTGATGTGCCAAGTATTTCTTTTCCTCTTACAGCAGAATGACAACCTGTGTCAAGTGAGCCTGCACGAACCGCGATTTGCGGATTTTCTAATGGGTGTAAAATGATAATAGTGCTGTTCATTAGGGTTTTGTCTTTCACTTTTCTGTTAGATTTACTCACAGCCACTTAGATTGCATTTGAATCACTTTATTATCCCTTACAGCAGAACAAGAATTGCTATTGACCATAGATTCATAGATTCCAGGGCTGGAAGGGACCTCAAGAGGTCATCGAGTCCAGTCCCCTGCCCTCATGGCAGGACCAAATACTGTCTAGACCATCCCTGACAGACATTTATCTAACCTACTCTTAAATATCTCCAGAGATGGAGATTCCACAACCTCCCTAGGCAATTTATTCCAGTGTCTAACCACCCTGACAGTTAGGAACTTTTTCCTAATGTCCAACCTAAATCTCCCTTGCTGCAGTTTAAGCCCATTGCTTCTTGTTCTATCATTAGAGGCTAAGGTGAACAAGTTTTCTCCCTCCTCCTGATGACACCCTTTTAGATACCTGAAAACTGCTATCATGTCCCCTCTCAGTCTTCTCTTTTCCAAACTAAATAAACCCAATTCTTTCAGCCTTCCTTCATAGGTCATGTTCTCAAGACCTTTAATCATTCTTGTTGCTCTTCTCTGGACCCTCTCCAATTTCTCCACATCTTTCTTGAAATGCGGTGCCCAGAACTGGACACAATACTCCAGTTGAGGCCTAACCAGCGCAGAGTAGAGCGGAAGAATGACTTCTCGTGTCTTGTTTACAACACACCTGTTAATGCATCCCAGAATCACGTTTGCTTTTTTTGCAACAGTATCACACTGTTGACTCATATTTAGCTTGTGGTCCACTATGACCCCTAGATCTCTTTCTGCCATACTCCTTCCTAGACAGTCTCTTCTCATTCTGTATGTGTGAAACTGATTGTTCCTTCCTAAGTGGAGCACTTTGCATTTGTCTTTATTGAACTTCATCCGGTTTACCTCAGACCATTTCTCCAATTTGTCCAGATCATTTTGAATTTTGACCCTGTCCTCCAAAGCAGTTGCAATCCCTCCCAGTTTGGTATCGTCTGCAAACTTAATAAGCGTACTTTCTATGCCAACATCTAAGTCGTTGATGAAGATATTGAACAGAGCCGGTCCCAAAACAGACCCCTGCGGAACCCCACTTGTTATACCTTTCCAGCAGGATTGGGAGCCATTAATAACTACTCTCTGAGTACGGTTATCCAGCCAGTTATGCACCCACCTTATAGTAGCCCCATCTAAATTGTATTTGCCTAGTTTATCGATAAGGATATCATGCGAGACCGTATCAAATGCCTTACTAAAGTCTAGGTATACCACATCCACCGCTTCTCCCTTATCCACAAGACTCGTTATCCTATCAAAGAAAGCTATCAGATTGGTTTGACACGATTTGTTCTTTACAAATCCATGCTGGCTATTCCCTATCACCTTACCACCTTCCAAGTATTTGCAGGTGATTTCCTTAATTACTTGCTCCATTATCTTCCCTGGCACAGAAGTTAAACTAACTAGTCTGTAATTTCCTGGGTTGTTTTTATTTCCCTTTTTATAGATGGGGACTTGTAGCAGGGTGGTTACCCGCTCCTGCCCTGAGGGGTTTAAAAAGCAGCCTGGGAGAGCTTGAAAGCTGCAGCTCTAAAAGCTGGGCTGACTGGGGAAGCAGCCACAGCTGGGACACACCCTAATCATGCCACAGATGGCCTGTATAAAAAGGCCAGGGAAGCCAGGAGCAAACTGTCTTCCTCTGCCTGTAGAGGGAGAAGGGCCTGGCTGTAGGGAGCCAGACACAGGGTACCTGAGTGGTGCAGGGGAGCTCCTGCCTGGAAAGCCCAGGCTGTGGCCTAGCATAAGGCCAAGAGGTACTGGGGATTGCAGGGGGCAGCCCAAGGGGTAGACAAAGGCAGCAGGTCCAAATCCCTTTGCCTCTGATGAGTGGCTGATACTGCAGTCTGCCCAGTGAATGGGGGCTATATGGAGACTGGGCAGTAGCCAAAACTGAGGCAAAGCGGGGATGTGGGTTGGGGGTTCCCCAGGAAAGAGAGACCCAGACTGGTGAGGTACTGCCAGGGGGCAGCATCTCAGTTAAAAGGTCACTGGGGTCCAGGGAGGGATATGGGGGCCAAGAGGACAGGTGGATCACTGGCCTGCAGAGGGCACTCCTGGCTGGAAAAAGAGCTAATTCCCAGAAGGCACCAGCAGGAGGTGCCATAGGGGTGAGTCTGCAGCACTATATTTGCCCTCTTCCAGTCTTCTAGAATCACTCCTGTCTCCCATGATTTTCCTAAGATAATAGCTAGAAGCTCAGACACCTCCTCTATTAGCTCCTTGAGTATTCTAGGATGCATTTCATCAGGCCCTGGTGACTTGCAGGTATCTAACTTTTCTAAATGACTTTTAACTTGTTTTTTTTTTTATTTTATCCTCTAAACCTACCCCCTTCTGTCATAAATGGATAGGTAAGGTAAGGGTTAAGTTTCTTTTACCTGGAAAGGGTAACCAAACACCTGACCAGAGGACCAATCAGAAACTGGGTTGTTAAAGTCAGGGCGGATTTGATATACAGGGTCTTTTTGTTCGTCGCTGTGAGTAAACAAGGTGTCCTCCTAACCCATCTTATCTTAAAATTCTTCTAAATCATCTGTAAGTACCAAGGGAACGCAAAGTAATTCGGCTAGATGATCTTTGTGGTGTATTCAGTTATGTGATTTGTGACTGGTTTAATTGGGTTATCTTTAAATCAGACTGTTCTTCATATCTTCTTAAAGCAAGAGCCTGTATTGGATTTCTTAATGCAAGATTGATTGTTTATATTTCTTTCTTTTTATATAAACTTTTCTTTTAAAACGTGTGGAAGTTTCTTTCCGAGGGAGGCAAAGGGACGGGAAAAGCCAGGCTTGGCATTTTCCTATGCTTCAGGAAAGAGCAGGCACGGGGGGGGAGGCAAAGCAAGCTGTTGGCATTTGCATCTCAATTCCTCAGGGAAGAACGCTTATCTTGGAAGCAGAGAAACCGTTTCTGGGTCAGCTGGGGAAGGAGGGGAAGAAAGGGATTTTTCCTCTTTTTAGCATCCAAGGCATTTGAAATCTGGGGTCCCACCAAGGGAGGTTGGGGCACCAGAAGAGGAAAGAGGGGTCAGGCTCTCTAATTAAATACCTGACCTGGTGCAGCCCAAATACCCAAGCTGTAGTGAGCTTGAGGATTCAGGTAAGCCCCAACTTTGGACGCGAAAGGTCAGGTTTGGACAGACCAGGCTTGGACGCTAAAGTTCAGGTCTGGGACTGGGAGGCTAGATTACACATGAGTGGCAGCAGGTGGATGTCAAAATCAAAAACCAGTAGCTACCTATATTATTTTTTCCTGCTAGGCATTAGCAGGCAGAAGGAAGTTTTAAAGGCAGACACAGAGAAATTTTTCTCCCTGCCTGTTTCAGCAGTTCGCATTTTAGTAGGCTCATCACACAGCCATTAAGGCTAGTGGGGGGTAAACAATAGCATTCCGTTGACGAGTGCTTGTAGCAATCACACACAGCAGCAGTGAGGAAGAGATTGTAAAGTGCTAGAGAGAACAAATTTTTTTTTTTCCCTGCTTGCCTTAGCAGCTTGCTTTGAGGAAGAGGTTTTACAGTCGCACAGAGAGAATTTTTTTCCTGCTTGATTTGCAGCTTGGAATTTTTTTCTGCTTGCCTGTAGTAGCTTGCATTTTTTTTTGAGTCATTTAAGAACCCTTAACGGTCGTTGGTTAAACAATTGAACTAAGTACCACAGCCAGCAAACGCACAAGGTGAATACAGTACCTTTCTTTGTGTTCAATTGCCTATCCAAAACAGAGGCTAAACAAGTCAAAGCAGTTGCTAGGCAAATCTCAGAGGCAGAAGCCAGCAATTCAAGGCAACAGCCACCATGAGGCACTCCAACACAAGAAACCTAACCATGAGTTCCAAAGATGCGCTGAACAAAAGAAATAGCGCCGCAACAAGCGTTAGACAACGAAAAGGAACATCAAGACAGATGGACCAAATAAAGGCTGAACGAGATGCCCCAAAAGGCAGCCTTCCAACGGGAAATACAGAAAACACAAACTCGACGTGCAAAAAACACCAACTAAGATGGACGGTTACGACAGAGAAGCAGCAAAAGCAGCCTTCAAACGAGATGGAACTACAGAGAGAGGCTCACAAGCAGGACTTGGAATTAAGAATGGGCCAGATGCACAGACCCCAGAAAATCCATAACCCTCCGATACCATTTGTGGTTCAACCGCACACAAAATTCCCAAACTACCAAGCAGTCGAGGACACAGACAACCTGTCTGCTACCAGACACCCAACTGAGGTAGTGGACGCCGATCCCATATCAACGGCCTTGACACCACAGCACCTCCAGTCCCACACCCGACTGGAACAGCAACCCCGCACCACCATTGCAACCACATCTCAACCCCAACCGGCCAGAAGGGACCAACGAGCTGAACTGGGCAAAAGCAACAGACAACCATAGCCGAAGAGGCCAGCAAGAGCCTGAAAATTACCACCAGGTGCCCCAGCAAGAGAGCGTTGCTCCAGCAACAGAAACAATCCCCATCATCTACATCACTTCCAGAGGGACCAGGCCAATCCAGCCGAGGAGAACTGGTGCCCCAGCTCAAGGGACAGTTCCACACTGAGCAGGAAGCAATGTCAGCCTGCAGTAAGCTTCGGGTATTGTGCGCGACGAAGCTAACCCACCCCACTTGCCCTCGTCACGCTTTCTTCCTGGCACCGATTCGTCCGTTGTTAATAGACCAAGGACTTTTATACAAGGAAACTCTTCGGTGACGCCCAGAGAAGACCTTATACGGTGCCGCCTCGCAAATGGTCCCGGTTAGTGATGTTGCCAACTAATGACAGGGGTAAAGCTCTTAATGCTGTAGCCAGCTTCTGGGCTAACAATCCATCCTCAGGCTGCACTGGGGGCTAAAACAAAAACAAAGAGCAGGTAAATCTAAATCCTCCTACTGGGAGGTATGGGCAAGAAAGGGCCAGTATGTCCAGTCTTGTGAGGTGTGCCATAACAGTGGCAAAGCCTCAAAATCTGGTCCGGCCCCTCTCCAGCCAATCCCATAATTGAGGCTCCCATTCACAGCCAGTAGCTGTGGATATTCTGGGGTCCTTTCCAAAGAAGACACCAGGGAAAGCAGTATGGACTGATTTTGTGGACTTGGCTACCGATGGCCAAAGCAATGGCTCTAGTAACACCACAGCTAAAGCAGTGTACCAGGCCCTAACAGACATTTTCGCCAGGGTCGGTGGGTCCCTCTGATACTGGCCAGTCAGTGAAAAGGAATGCTTGCATTGGTGTACCCCCTGGAAAAGCACGCCCATACGTTTGGGGGATGGTCCAGCTACCAACTGACATGCTGCGCTAAAGTGACTTTTTACGGAGATGGTTGAAGCCTTTGTATTTGCATGCTTTTATCTAGTCATTGTTGTATTCCTCTGTTTATTTGAGTCTAGGTAGAAATCACCTCCAGTTGAAACTTTTCCATATACTCGCTCGATGGGTGTTTGGGGCGGATGTCATAAATGGATAGTGTAAGGTAAGGGTTAAGTTTCTTTACTGGAAAGGGTAACCAAACACCTTGAACCAGAGAACCAATCAGAGAACTGATTGTTTAAAGTTCAGGGCGTGAATTTGTATACCAGGGTCCTTTTTTGTTTTCCGGCTGTGAGTAAACAAGGTGTCCTGCCACTCCATCTTATCTTAAAATGTTCTTCTAAACATATGTAAGTACCAAGGACGCAAATAATTCGGCTATGGATGAGCTTTGTGGTGTATTCACATGTATGTTGATTTGTTGGACTGGTTGAATTTGGGCTATTCTTTAAAATCAGCTGTTTCTTCCATATCTTTCTTATAAGCAAGAGCCTGTATGAGTTTCTTAATGCAAGATATGTTTTATATTTCTTTCTTTTTATATAAACTTTCTTTTTAAAACATTGTGGAAGGTTTCTTTTCCTAGGGAGGCAAAGGGATGGGGAAAAGCCAGGTGGTGGCTTATTTTCCTATTGCTTTCAGGGAAAAGAGCACGCACGGTGGGGGGGAAGGCAAAGCCAAGCTGTTGCTTTTGCATCTCAATTGCCTGAGGGTAGAGAACGCTTATCTCTTGGGAAGCAGAGAAACCGGTTTCTGGGCAGCCGAGAAGGAAGGAGAAGGGATTTTTTCCCTGCTTTAGCATCCAAGGCATTTTGGAAATCTGGGTGTTCCCACCAAGGGAGGGTTGGGGGCACAGAGAGAGGAAAGAGGGGATCAGGCTCTCTAATTAAATTCCTGACCTGGTGGCAGCCCAAATACCCAAGCTGGAGTGACTTGGAGTTTCAGGTAAGCCCCCAGACTTTTGGACGCAAAGGTCCAGGTTTGGGACAGGACCAGGCTTTGGACGCTAAAGTTCAGGTCTGGGACTGGGAGGCTAGATTACCACACCTTCCTATTAGCATTCACTGTTAGGCATTCCTTCAGACTTCTCAGTGAAGACCGAAACAAAGAAGTCATTAACCATCTCTGCCATTTGCAAGTTTCCTGTTATAGTACAGAATCCAATTATTTTTTAAAAAAATATTGTCCAGGACCATAACCAAAAATAAGCTTAGAGGAGGAATTGGAAGTGGGAGGATTTTCATGGAGAATGCAGTCAATGGTTTTGGTAGCTAGAAGTATGATGTTAGAGGTTCTTTTCACTGGAAAAGAATGCAGTGGAGAATATGGCAAATGAAAGAGGGTATGTTGGGGGTCATGTTAGTCATTTTTGTTACTGAGGGGCATGGAACATTATTTCAGCTGTTGGGAGGTGGGCACAGACTGTTTGTTGCTAGGACCAAGCCTGATACTTTGGTATCTGGGAAAGTGTTAGTTTGGGGATGCCCATCCCTTCCTCCCCTACCTACTAACTTTACTTCCAGCCAATTTCTAGTTGCCCCACAGCTTCCAGACATCCCACACCTATCATCAGCCCCATGGTGCTTCTGAGTTTAGCCTTATTATAAGGCTAAACCCCGCCCACTGTTGTGTGGCTGTACAGAGAGAAAACAGCAGATGAAGAGACTTTCCCCACATTTCTCCCGTACAACTGAAAGGCCTTGTTTCAACTCAGTTCTCTAGAAAGTGCATCTGTCAGTGTACCATCATCCTAAGGGGCTGGCCTGCCAGCTAAAGGGCAAGAACAAGCTCCTTCACACAGTAGTGCATATACTGTCCTCTACAACATACTAAAGAACTTTGATCTCTTCCAAAAGAATAGCTGTGTGCTTTTTTCTGCATGGTACGGCTCAGCCATTCTGTCCTGTGGTGCCAGAATACTTGACACTGGTGTGCAGCCAGCACTGCACTGTTTTACAGACAACCTTTATGCAGCACTGCCAGTAAGGGGGAGATTTTACCTACAGTAATTCACTTCCAAGTTCACTGACTTGCTGATGTAGCCCATCATACCAACAGAGAGCATTATATATGATTTTTGTCATAAAATTTTGCAATGCAATTTGTTACAGGAAGCAATAACCTCCTCCTAATGCAATTATTTCCAAGCCCCAGTTTGTATAAACCCTTTTTCAGAAGGGTCTTAATTTTGGCTGTAAATATTAACTCAAGTCTGGAAATCTGGCACAAGGTTTCTTAATTCACTTTAGGTATGTATTATACCATATTAAAGAAATAAAGTTTTGTGATATTTAAACTAGATGGACATACAAATTAGAAGTTGATTTCATCAACCCCATATGGAAGATTTCTATAAAATTGAGTGAGTTCTGCAGATACTTAATTTCTATTCTATAGAAATTTTGTTACAGAATTTAAGAGATCCTTTTTATAGTTTTTTATGATTGTACCAGAGTACTATGCTTCTATATTAAATTATATATGCTAATTCAAAGCATCTATGGAAAGTTTATATATTTCTACAAAGAATACTTTGTAGAATTATTTTCCATACAGGATGTAACATGCTTTTAGATCCAAGTGTCAGTATAATTCAAAAATATTTTGATATTTAATATAAAAATAATATAATCTAAAATATTAAGTATGTAATAAATAAAACATTTACAATGGTCTGTATCTTCTTTTAGAAGCTGAATCTTTCTCATTCACCTTTA
Source organism: Chelonoidis abingdonii (assembly GCF_003597395.2). Classification (NCBI taxonomy): domain Eukaryota; kingdom Metazoa; phylum Chordata; order Testudines; family Testudinidae; genus Chelonoidis; species Chelonoidis abingdonii. Next base: position 167,857,933 of record NC_133770.1, on the reverse strand, counting down.
CTATGAAAGCCACAGAGGAAAACAATTACATTTAAGAGAAAGCACTCTTGATTTGAAACTGATCTCCATCAGGGGCAAGAAGGTGCACACAAACTTTGCTGGTAGAAACCATAAATGTGCATGGAAAAAGAGAAATAATTAAATCTAATGAAAGGAGTGGCTGCTAAATGAAGAGAGAAGGTATTTTATGCCAAAAAGAGGCTAATACACATTTATTAAACGTATAATGTATATCTATTCTAAATACATTTTATTATCTAACTGAGTGATACTTAACCTGTAGCTCTAAGGTCACGCTCAGTTCTTTAGAACACCACACACAGCTCTTGTGAAGTCAGTAAGTTTGATCATAGCAATCTGATGCCTTATCACAGGAGAACTCTCATCACTGTATGGCAAGGAAGAAGAGAGGGGAATCTTGAACTTACAGGCCTGTTCCCCCAGGCATCCAAAGAGAGAGGTTCTTGCCCTCTCCCTTCCCCTCTGCCACCAGTAAGTAAGAAAGAGGTAAGAAGAAGAAACATACATTCCCCACTGAGTCAAAGTCAAGGTGCAAACTTCACCCAAGTGCCTGACCTGCAGTGTTTGAGCCTGTATCTATACTGTCCCAAAATTAGGTTTAACTCAGATCTTGGATTTCAGTCCAGCTATCAGGAAAACTTGAATGTGAATCCAGACTCATAACTTTTCAAAGTTCAGAGATGCTCAGATCTGGAGTCCTGGTGTGGGCAATTTTCTAATTACAGCCATGTCAAGAAATGATCCCATAATGATCATGTAGCTCTCTGCAGCTCCATTCAATAACAATATAACTTTTAGCATTACAAGGTAGAGTATGGCACAACTGAATTATACTAATATGAATACGATTTTTCCCCAAATAAAATTTCCTCTATTACCTACTTAGTTTCTATTATAAGAAAAATGATGGTCCAGTAGTTAGGCACTAGCTTGAGACTTGGGAGATCCACGTTCAACTCCTGGCTCCACCACAGACTTCCTGTGGGACTCTGGGCAAGTTGTTCAGCCTCTCTGTGCCTCAGTTCCCCACCTGTGAAGTGAATGAGAATAGTAGCACTGCACTACCTCACTGGGGCTGGTTGAAGAGAAATACATGCTAGATTATAAGGTGCTCAGATACTGTGAAGCCACACGAGTATCTAAGATAAATAATCCATTTTTATTTCTAAAGTCAATATATCATTGTATGGTTTGTACCTAAAACATTTAACTCTCTCTGGTGCTACACAGATACACCATCAGTATCACATCTGAGCAACATTGTCACCTCTCTGCCCACACCTTCAAAGCTGGCAGTTATGCCTGGGATCTCTGAACGTACAGGATGTGATTCACCATCAGTGTGTACCATGTGCAGTCATTTACATCTGTATAAAGCAGGTGCAAAGTGCTATTGTTCTGATTTGGTAGTACATTACTCTTGCTTTCCAAAGGATTCAGGGTGATGGGCAGTCAAGCCTACAGTCATGTTGTGGCAGCACCATGAAGCTTGTTGCTTGTGGACTTTGCTACTGCTTTTGCTTTTAATCCTTCTTTGTTCAAGTGAATAACAAATGATGTATATATCAGACTAGGCAAGCAAATGTCCTCTCATTTCTTTCCTGACATGGAAATAGTAGACTCTGGCAGTCCAAACTTTTCTGCTCTGCTTAGAAGTCAGGGCAGTATTATGCTACATAAAGTATCACCATAGGATACTCCTATGACAATTACATTCTCATTGCTCTATACCACAGTGTAACATTGCACTTTTATTAAACATGTAACAATCCTCTTTATTGCTGTTCTTATAAGAGAAAATGAGTCCAATTTGCTTCTGTGTAAAACCTGCAAGAAGTAATACCACTGAGGGTCTAGGGTGTCATGTTAATACGTGTGAGAGGAGAGCCAAGCCCAATATTTTTTAATACATATATGTACATTACTACACTCTTCTAACTCAAACACGTTGCTCGTTTTATTTCAGAATTTGCTGGATTGTTTTCCCTCTCTGAGCTCAGGAACAGCTAGCATGGAAGTGGAAAGAGCAGTGTCTTATAGCAAATATTCCCCAGGAAACAGAACATGTAACTCCTCTAGAGAGGCTCTTTCTCCAGCTGTGGAATTAACATGGCCTGCCAGAGAGTTGCCTAGATGCACATAACTTAGCAGGTAAACAGAATAGACTCCCTCTAGTGAATTTCATATGTCTAAGGAGCCTGGGGGATTGGAGTCTGTAGGAAAGAAGGCAGTAGACAGGAAAGGCATAGTGGGAGCTGGATTGAGGGGCTGGCTGGGGAAATCTAGTTATTGACTGGAGCTATAACAACAGGCTAGATAGAACTGCAAATAAGGGGGGCGGAGGCTATCTATACATACAATTTTATGATAGACTTAAAAAAAATGATGATGATGATGGTGTAGAACAAGTTGACGTTCTAAATTTAAAAAAACTAGTGAAAAATAAAGGCTTAACTAGGTGTAGATATTGCACATTATTGGTATCTGCACAATATACACTATTACAGTAACAGCAGAAAGGTTTGCTCAGTCAAAGGTATTCCCAATGTGTTTAATATATGGTATTTTATACTTCCCTCATTACTTTGGAGGGTTAACAAGGGAAGTTATGGATTCTCCATCTCTTGAAGTCTTCATTTCAAAAAATGGATGTCTTTCTGGAAGATATGCTTTATCCAAACACAAGTCAGACTAGATGAGCAAATTATCCCTTCTGGCCTCAAAATCTAGAAGAAACCAGATTTTTCCCCCTAATATAGATGCTTTATTCTTTTGTATTTTTAATTGACTCATGTCTCTCTAGTCAGACAAATGTTTCAACCAAAGGGATGCATTTATTAAATTAGGGAGTACAATTTAACCTCAGAACTCTCACTGATCTTGCTAAACTTATTATGTAAAGTAACCCAGTAGATATATATGATCTATGTGGAAGTTTATATAAATCAGAATCCACTAACATAGTTTATTTGGTTGTTAATGTAGCCCTTGAATAAAATGAGATGAGCAGAGGAAGGAATTATTGCAAACCTAATAAAACAGTCCACAAGTATATAGCCTGGCTTTTTGGACTGTCTACTAGCTCCAGGATTTGGCCCCTGGAAATTTCCTTAGGGTCAGATTCTGCCTGATTCTTGCAGGGGTGCAGTGTGTGCATGTGGGGAGATGGAAGGAGGCGATGTGGAGAAGATTGAAAGAAACACCTTCTTCACCTTCCTTTCAAGGCTTGCTAAAGGGCCAAGCAGAACTGCAGGCCCTACACTTGGGAAAGTTGAAGACTGCTGTGTCTCTGCTCCACCAGGGACCCATAGCACCTCAAAGGGTTGGGAAGAAGATAGAATCATGTTCCTTCTCTCCCCTCTGCACAGACCCACAAAGCAGAACAGTGCACAATGAGGCTGAAGCTGCAGTGACTACTACAAAAGGAAGCAGCACTAGGCAAGCTTCCTCTAAATGTCAGGGAACTCAATGGTGCTTTCTTTTTGGCCATGCACAGTACCTTTCAACTCTGGATTTTGCCTGAACCAAATTATTAGTTAGCAGCAGAGGCAAATTCATTAATGAATATATCTAAATCAATTGCAGAGGCAAGTAGAAATTCTGAACCTTTGAGCAGTTGGCAAATTATTATTAAATGTACTTTGGTGAGCTGATTATTTTGATAGCCAGGTGGAGATCTGTTTAGAAGTTTTCTTGGGAAGCTGGGGATGAGGAAGGGACTAAGTTATCCGCTGGTGGGTTTTGAGTGAGAGCAAATGAAGTGATGGAGCTGAGGCAGGTATAATAGCCAAGGTTCAGCAATCCCAGCAAAGAAAGACTAAGAGCAGAGAGCTAACAAAATACCCAGAACAAGACACAGAGCAGCTACTGGTTAAACCACAGCATAGCCGCCTTCTCTTTTTTTCCCAAATAGCTCATGAATATTTAATTAAAAATATTCAACATTTGAACTTTTACATTAGTGCTGTGTTGGACACTTACCACAACCAATGTATTCTTTCTGATTGGATGACTTACGCAATGGCATTTCATATGCCAATTTTAGATAATAAAGTATCCCTGTAACAACAAATTGCTTACATAGAAAAGTAATATTAGCAAATTATATATTTATTCCTGGGGGAATTCTGCATCACTGCATGTGCGCAGAATTCATTTCCCCTGCAGATTTCTTTGCTTCCCCACAGAAAAATGACTTCTGATGGGGAAGAAAGGGAAGCTGAAAAAAGCAGTTGTGCATCTCCCCAGCAGCTCAGGCAAGTCAGTTCAGCCACCCAGGGCAGCCAGTAGAGACATAAATCATGGCTGGGTGGGGGATGGAGTTGGGCAGTCACGCGTGTGAGAGAGAGACACTCTATCTCTCTCATTCACTGTTGCGGCATGCTAGACATGGAGGGGAGGGCTTCGGGGTGTTTCTGAGGAGGTATGAGTGGGGCAAGCTCTGTTCCCTTAGGCAGAGCAGAATGTAGCAGCCTGTCTGCTTAGTGAATTGTTCCCATTGTCTTTGTGAATTCCCCCAGGAGTATAAAACAGGTGTAAAAGTTTTAAGGCTCCTTTACATTGCCAGAGTGGTATAAAGGACAGTATGGCCTTATAAATACTTATAAATAGGTGCTTTAGTGATTAGAACTGGTCTAAATGTTTGGGCTGAAAAAAATTTCCTATCAAAATGTGCTCCATGACCTGTCTACTACTAACCTTTCTGGAGATAGTCAGTCGCCACTATATATTGTGAGTTTGATTTCCCCAGCTCTCATTTGATTTTCATTTGCCTCTGATGTAACACTGAGCATATGGATACATATATTTGTTGACTAATAATTAGAAATAAAAGGTCAAACCGAGCTATGATATATTAGGCAAGGGGTTTGGGGATTTTCTCCAATGCTCCCCACTCCCATTCTCCATCCACTGTACTGTAGTTTCAATAAATTACCAAAATAATTAAAACCAGTGTGATTATACTGATTATTCTGAACTTAAAAATGTAGAATTTTAAAATATTGTCGTAAGAATTTTTAATTTTTTGGCACAGAATTCCCTCAGGAATATATATTGCATTTTAAATGTTTTTATACAATAAATTGGCACTTACAGAAGCAGCTGGAAATAAGAGTCAGTAGCATATGACATGCCAGTTCTCTACAAACCTTCAAGTAGCACTCATCACTGTTCTGTAGACCTGTGACAGCATGCTGGCTAGGAAACCCTAAGCCAGACCTCTGTCACATCAGCTCCAATCAGAAAAGCTACAAACTGGTGGGAATTTCCACTATAAATAAAAAGCAGGGGTGATTGCACCAAAGCAGAGGTCTCTGGCTCATTTGTGGGCGCAAAAGCAGCAGAAGATTGTGAAGCCCACCTGCGCCCTGTTACACGACCACACATTAGAAACCATTGGAATAAATCACAAAGGGAGGATACATCGAGACAAAAATGGAAGGATCAAATGGACTAGATATTGATAAGGATAAAAAGATAATAGAAGAAGCTGGCAACAGAAAAAAGGGAAGAAATGAAACATTCATCAAAGTGTAAATTAATATTCTGGCCTTTGGGAGAGAGGATGATCAGACTAAGGAAAAAGGTAAAGATAGACAATTGTCTGCCCAATCAAAAGCATATCCTTGTATCTGAATCCCTCCCAATGATTTCGTTCCAGGTAAGATCCAAAACTGAAAGGGATAAATTTCAGGATCTGGTTTCATGGCTCACAAGATGGTAGAAGTCTCATAAAACCAGCTAATCTTGTAAGATCTGTATCACCTATAGTCAAAATATGATTATACTGCCTCCCAAGATGGAAGAACCTAAACACTCTTTTTGACTAGCTTATACATTTTTTAAAAATCCGTCACTAGAATCACACCAAGCTACTTTTGGTATAATTCCTTCTCCCCATATGTTGATCTTATTATATTGTTGTCACTACTGGAAATTCATTCTAAGGCTGATATGTAACTGTAAAAAATGGTAGTGCTATATTTCTAATGTCAATAACTTCAAGTTCATATCAATTTGGTTGATTAGTAAAGGATTATTTTGATTTTTACCAGTGCTCAAACTCAGCATGGAATCAGAAAGTCAAGCTGTGGTGGTGTTGGGTTTCGGGTTTGTTTTTTGGGGGAGGGGGGGGCGGGGCGGGGTGAGAGGTAATTTGTTTTTTGGCTTTTGGAGTTTTTTTGCTCATGCATTACCAACAGTATTTCTGAAATTATAATTTAGTTTTATTTATTCTTTATTTCAATGTATTAATAAGTTTAAAAATAAAACTCCTAGAACTTCAGTTCAGTATGTGAACTGCAAAATAATCTAGTTTGTGCTCTCTGTATGGGCTCTGAAATGCTAAGAGCAGTAAAAACAAGTATCATTTTTAGTCACTTTTCACAGTAGAACTGTATTTTCAAGTGCACTAAGAACATTACAAAAGACCAAACGAAGAGACTCCAGATAAAAGAGTCGTCTTCAAGACAGATCCCATCAAAATTTGTGAAAGATGTAGGATAATCTATGAATGCAATGAAATTAAGAAAAAGAAAACTTCTATTAAGTATGAGGGGGGAAAAACAACATCCCATCAGTGAGATCTGTTAGATAGTAGAATAGTCCCTAAGGAACAAGAGTGGAAATCCCACTACAATTAAACTAGGGAATCCCTAATACAATTAAAACTAAATTGGACAGGGCACTAGCAACCACGCAGTACAGAACAGTCCTGATAAGGCAGGAGGGGAATACAGAGCTCCCAGAAGGGCTTTTCAACAACTAATATTAATGATACCGCATAGTTCTAAATGGAGATGAAATGCTATTGAGGGACATGGCCCTGATCCTGCCTGGGTTCTGTGCAGACAGACGCCTACATTTGTATGAAGCCACAGTGAATTTCTCTTTGCAGAGCCCAAGTTTACTACTAATACTATATAAGCAATAGCCGTGTGTGTAAATGCCAGATTTACAATCCTGCTGTGCTTTTCATGCATTTGTTTTCAAAAAGAAATGTTTATGCTAATATAGCGAAATGCTTGAATCAGCCCAGCATGTGGTATTTGTATGTTTTCCTGCATTTCCAAGAAACAAAAAAATATGGTATTTCATAGGCCCTAATTTCAACATTATGCTGCAGAAATGACAAGAAAATATAAAACAATTTGCTTATCTTTGACCATTATTAGACAATAAATCAACTGTTAACAGTGTACTTTTAATGCGGTGTTTCTCTGGATGTAATAAAAAGAAAACAAATCACTGGTATGTCAGATACGGAAATTTAAATCTCAGTGTACACAATCTGTCTTATGCACATATATATCAATATTAGCACTTCCTGGTGGACCTTCACTTTATTCATTCTGAATTTCTTTATATCATGAACTTTTGATGTATTTTGATATATTGCTATTGTTGTACAAGGAAACTTAGATAAAAACAAAAATAATATGAAAAAAATAGCTCTTTGTACTATGTAGGCAAAGAGTTGTTAGGGTATTAGCCTCTGTGACTGGCTTCCAGCACTTTGGCCTGCTCTGGTTCCCTGAGTGGGACCTCTGCCATCTTGCCCAACACATTGAACAAGGGACCTCCAGAGCTAAAAGTGTGTGAACTGCTACAGCTTGAGGTAAAGAGTCATGGATCCCTAACTAGGGCTGTAGCCAGTGGTGAGCTTGAGCCGGTTCGCACCAGTTTGCAGGAACCAGTTGTTAAATTTAGAAGGCCTTTTAGAAACGGTTGTTCCAGGACAACTGTTCTATAAGGGTGTCAAGGTCTTTTCCTCCACTTTGAACTTTAGCGTCCAAAAAGTGGGGACCTGCCTGGACCCTTCTAAGCTTAATTCCTAGCTTAGATTTGATAACGCTGCCACCAGCCAAAATATAGTGTTTGGCAAACTTCCTGTTCCCCCAAAACCTTCCCTGGGGAACCCAAGACCCAAACCCCTGGGGTCTTAAAACAAGGAGAAATAAACCATCCCCTCTCCTTTCCCCCTCCCAGACTTTTTCCTCCCTGGGTTACCCTGAGAGGCTACACTGATCCAAACTTCTTGGATCTTAAAACAAAGAGGAATTAACCTTCCCCCTCTCCTTTTCCCCCACCAATTCCTGGTGAGTTCAGACCCAATCCCCTTGTGTCTTAAACAAGAAAGAAACTCAATCAGGTTCTTAAAAAAGAAAGCTTTTAATTAAAGAATGAAAAAGTAAAAATTATCTCTGTAAAATCAGGATGGTAAATGCTTACAGGATATTCAGATTCATAGAGACTAGAGGGACTCCCCCCCGCACCCAGCCTGAGATTCAAAGTTACAGCAAACAGAGGTAAAAATCCTTCCAGCAAAATACACATTTACAAGTTAAGAAAACAAACATAAGACTAATCCGCCTTTTCTAACTAGTACTTACTATTTTGAACATGAGAGACTGTTTCAGAAAGATTGGGGAAACCTGGGGTGCACGTCTGGTCCCCGCTTTAGCCCCAAGAGCGAACAACCCCTAAAACAAAAAGCACAAACAAAGACTTCACTCTACCGAGATTTGAAAGTATCTTGTCCCCCGATTGGTCCTCTGGTCAGGTGTCAGCCAGGTTTACTGAGCTTCTTAACCCTTTACAGGTAAAAGAGACATTAACTCTTAACCATCTGTTTATGACAAAGAGTTTTATTTAACAAAAGCTCTGGCACTCCACCCCGGCCAAAGCTCATTTCCCCCTCCTCTCCTGAATGGTCCACTCCCCTTCTCCTCCCCCTCCCCTGCTTCCCGTGAATCAGATGTTCGTGGGACACCTGAACAAGCAGCAGGCACCCAGGTAAGCTGGGGCACGGGGGGAGGGTAGGTGCGGCCGGCTCAGCGGCTCCCTCCAGCCCAGCTCATGGTCCCGGTGAGTGGCTCCCTCCAGCCTGGCACCCCCAGCCCCAGCCCGGTCCCGGCCCCAGCCGAGTGCCCCTGGCTCCGACCCCGTGGCTCCCTCTGGCCTGGCTCCTGGGCCTGGCTGAGCAGCCCCATCACAGGTCCAGCCGAGAACCCCAGCCCCGTCCTGGCCCCCGCCAAGCGCCCCCAGCTTCGGCCCCACGGCTCCAACCCGGCCCCTGCAGCGCCAGCGCTGGCCCCAGCCCTGTGGTTCCAGCCTGGCCCGGCCCCACGACTCTGGCCCGGCTCGGCAGCTCCAGGCAGCGCGGTAAGGGGGCAGGGAGTAGGGAGGGGGTGTTGGAAGAGGGCAGGGGAGTTTGTGGGGGTCGGGGGGGCTGGATAGGGGAGGAGCGGTCAGAGGGCAGGGAATGGAGATTGAATAGGGGCAAGGGTCCTGGGGGGGCAGTCAGGAAGAAGCAGATAGTTTGGATTGGGTGGCAGGGGGCAGTCAGGGGATATGGAAGGGGGGTGGATGGGGCAGGGGTCCCGGGGGAGCATCAAGGAATGTGGGGGGTTGGATGGGGCAGGAGTCCCGGGGGGGAGGCCGCCATGACCCCCTTGTGGGGTGAGGAGGAGGGAACCTGTTGTTAATATTTTGGCACCTCATCACTGGCTGTAGCAGATTCATATCCTCTGTCAACTGGACATAGTGCGGGAACTGTAGTTATACAGGCATAGGTCTTGTCTCCTCTGCCACCAAGTAATGGTCCCATACTGAAAACTGGCGGGGGAAGGGATAAGATAACATCTATAGGATCATTTATAAAAGCTCCATGAGGATGTGGGGTAAAATCCTCCCTCTGCTGTCTTCACCCTGGCTACATCCTTTAGCTGCTCCTTCCTTACTTGTGAATCCCCAAATTCATAATGCCACCACCTTCCATAGCATAGGAAAGGAGGAGAAACAGCTATGGCCCTATGTTGTTTGCTGGTCAGGGCAGAAAATGTTTTCAGGACCCCATGAGTGCATCGGGGGGAGAGGGATGACTAGCTAATTAGCAGAGAGAAAGAAAACCAAAAAACTATGGGTGAGTAACTGAGCAGCACAAGCATGTGTCCTCCTGCCCCAATAACAGTCCCAGAGGAAGCAGCAATTTCCAGCAGTTTCCTCTTCTAACCAACCTAGGGCATAGATCAGCTGGATACTAACCCTCTTGCTCATTAAAGAGGAGGGTCTGATCTGACTTTTGACATAGATAGTATTCAGTGTTGTCCTTCCTCATGATTTTATCAGAAGTCTCATGATACTTGATTTTTTTAAAATCCTCATCTCTTGTAGAGCTGCGATTATGTCTTAGCTTTGTGTGTAAGAGAGATCAAATTTTTATTGACATTCATAAAAAATTGACAATAAAAGTACAGAAAGATAAATAACTTACAGTTTGTTTATATTTCCAAATAACTCATGCTTCACAGAATCGTCAACAGAATTTAAGGAAAGCGTACATTTCTAGGTTTCACGGTGCACAAGACAGCTTGAAAATACAAACCCATAAAGGCTCAAAAAGCAGAAGAACTCAACTTTCACTGTTTTTAAATTCTCATAATTTCAATGCTAAACACGTGATTTGGGGGGGAGGGGCAGACTCAAGATTTTGAAAGCTGAGAGAGGCAGTGTTCAGTAAGCATAAATAATAAAGTTATAAGATGAGTTAATTGAACACTTTCTAACAGAACATTTTTCTTCAGAAAATTGCATTTTGTCAAAATCTCAATTTTTGAAGGAACATGTCAATTTTGATAAAATTTCATTTTCAATAATATTTGTAATGTCAAAACAATATCTTTGGAGTGGAGTGTTTGGATTTTTCATTCGGAAATGACTTCTCACTGCAAAATTTATTTTATATGATAAAAATACTTAAATTTTAAGTCAAAATTAAAATGAAACATTTTTCCTTTAAACAAAACATTTTAATGGGCTCCAAATGATTTTTATTTTCAAAAACCTTTTTGTTTCATTGGAAATTTCCATATTGGCTTTTGTTCTGATTTGGAACTAATTTATTTTTAAACAGTCAGAATTTTCCATGGAATTGAAATTCCAGTTCCCAGCCAGCTCTAGTTATAAGTAAAACTAAGATTTTGTCATGGATATTTTTAGTAAAAGTCACGAACAGATCATGGGCAAAAATGAGAAATTAATGGAAGCTGTGACCTGTCTGTAACTTTTACTAAAAATATCTATGACAAAATGGGGATCTGCAGATCCCTACACCATCTGAGGCAGGACAGCTGCACAGGGGCTAGAAGCCACCTCCAGCAACTGGGAGCTGGCAAGGTACCTCTGCTACCTGCAGCGCCAGGGGTCCCCGTGTTGCCTGTGGAGGCTGGGAGCTGTGGGGTGCCCATGGTGGCTTAGAGCTCTCGGGGCTGCTAGAGGCAGCTGGGGTACCCCACAGCTTCCTGCTCCCACAGGTGGCTGGGAATCCTGCAGCTCCTGACCACCACAGGCTGAAGTCATGGAGGTCGCTGGAAGTCATGGATTCTGTGACTAAATCGTAACCTTAGTTATAAGTAACTGGGAAATCATTTTCAAGCATTATTTTTTTAGTTGAATCTAATGAAGCTGGGTCCTGTTTTTTACATCTCAGTGCAAAATCCATCTGTTCATCTGAATGGCATGGGATACTGCTGGAAAAACTTGTATGGAGGAGATTATATGGTCTCATTGAAATATTGGGCATATTTCTTTAAGAAAGAAATATTGTACTTATATCAGCAATAGGACAAAAATGTGGGTGGGAGAATATTGTTGATTTTATGATTTCATCATTTTTTCCACAATTTTTACTACTGTAGACAGGCCGGACTCACCCCTGTGGCACCTCCTGCTGGTGACTTCAGGGAATTAGCTCAGTTCCAGCCCAGAGCGCCCTCTATAGGCCAGTGATCCACCTGTCCGCTGCTGCTGGCCCCTGTGTCCCTCCCTGGACCCCAACACCACTTTAACTGGATCTCCCCCCTTCCAGGGGAACCCTCACCCCACTATCCCCTCTTTGCCTCAGTTGTGTCTATTGCCAGTCTCTATTTAGCCCCCTGTCATAAATAGATAGCTAGGGTTAATGTTTCTTTTACCTGTAAAGGGTTAACAAAGGGAACCAAACACCTGACCAGAGGACCAATCAGGAAACTGGATTTTTCAAAGTAAGAGTGGGAACCTCTGGAGGTTTTTGTCTTTGTTCTCTGTGTCTTTTTGTTTCCGCATGTGTGAGTAAACAAGCTTTTCTTCTATCTCCAATCTTCTGTCTACCCTTCTACTACCAAGTTGTGAGTACAAAGGTAGCAAAGCAATAGGCTGTTATATGCTTTGTCTACCCTTCTACTACACACATGTAAATACAAAACAAAGCATATAACAGCCTATTGCTTTGCTACCTTTGTACTCACAACTTGGTAGTAGAAGGGTAGACAGAAGATTGGAGATAGAAGAAAAGCTTGTTTACTCACACATGCGGAAACAAAAAGACACAGAGAACAAAGACAAAAACCTCCAGAGGTTCCCACTCTTACTTTGAAAAATCCAGTTTCCTGATTGGTCCTCTGGTCAGGTGTTTGGTTCCCTTTGTTAACCCTTTACAGGTAAAAGAAACATTAACCCTAGCTATCTATTTATGACACCCCCATGCCCTGGGGCAGACTGCAGTGTATCAGCCAATCATCACAGGCAACAAGGGGTTTGGACTGGCTGCCTTTACCCACCCTCCAGCTGCCCCTCTGCAAGCCCAGTACCTTGGAGGCCTAGAACCAGCTCTACAGCCTGGGGAGTTACTGGCCTAGGGCTTCCCAGCTCCTAAGGCCTTTCCCCAGCCCTGCCTTCCTCTAGGTCCCCCTGGGTGAGTTCCCAAGCAGCCAGGACTGTCTCCCTCTCCAGTCAGAGAGAGACTGCTCCCTGTGGCTTCTCTGGCCTTCTTATGAGGCCCTGTGGCTCAGTTTGGGGTGTGGCCCCAGCTGCAACCACTTCCCCAATCAGCCCAGCCTAAAGGCTGCTTTCTCCAGCCCCAGCCCCTTCCCAGGGCTGTTTTTAACCCCTTCAGGGCAAGAGCAGAGGTCCACTCTGCTACAACTACATTCTGTAAATTGTAATCTGTTATTAAAAAAAATCCACCCAAAGGAAGAAATACATATCAACATTTTGAAAAGTGCTACTGCCTGTTACCTTGGCCTGCCAGTAAACTCTGTAGCCAAACAATAAAAATAGTAAATAGGAATTTGCCCCTCCTAACCCATGTCACTCCAAAAAAGGAACTTCAAAGCTACCTGTACTTTGGATTATTGCTAAGAGAACACTAGAACAACTACTTGTCACCTGGCATAAATGGAAAATGAGAGTGCTGTTTTGCACACATGTTTGAAAGACAGAGAAAAATGAGGAAGAATATATTCTGGCAAACTTGCTTTTATCAATTAGATTGACAAAACAGGCTGCAAGAAAGATAACAAAAGGGGCATTATTTCTGACATCACTAGCAGAGGAAAATGGAGACATAGTGAACATATTGACCAGTTGTTCCTAGGAAAACGTTCAGAAATAGAAGAGGAATTGAAATGTTAGTTGATATCATTACTAAAAAAGAAAATTGCTATCCTTCTTTACTGAAACTAGTGATGATAATACCAATGGCTGTGTTAATGCAGAAACTTAATTTAATAATGGCAGGGGAACAATAAAAAAATCTATAAAGGTAAATGAAGTAGTGGAGGAAGAGACAGCTGCTGTTCCTGACAGCTGCTTTTGAACAAACTAAAATCGCAGAGCATTCCAAAATTGGGATGTATCACTTAAAAGTTACAGGGGAGCTTGTGGTGTATGGAGCTTTAAAAAAAAAATGTTGATTGTGTGCAGTAGCTGCACTTCTAAGGCTACGTCTTCACTACCCGCCATATCGGCGAGTAGCAATTGATTGCTCAGGGATCGATATATCGCGTCTCATCTAGACGTGATATATTGATCCCCGAACACGCTTATTGATTCCGGAACTCCACCAATCCGAATGGAGTTGCGGAGTCGACATGCGGAGCCACGGACATCGATCCCGCGCCATGAGGACGGTGAGTAATTTGATCTTAGATACTTTGACTTCAGCTACATTATTCACGTAGCTAAAGTTGCGTATCTGAGATCGATTTTCCCCCATAGTGTAGACCAGCTCATAGGTTAAGAAGCTTCTGTGTGACCAAATTAAAAGGACTTAGCAGCTGATGCAGCTAGATTTGGAAGTTGGAGAGTGAACATAGGAATGGGAGAGGAAGGCTGGATGCAATTTGTAATAAAAAGACTTTCTTATGGTGCTAACATGACGCACTTTTGCAGTTACTTTATTTTTCTTGTTGTTCTAATCCAAATAAAATCACTGTACTTTGTTAAAAAGGCATATTTGGCTTAGTGGATTTTGGAAGATATAACAGTCTTCCTTCCACATGGCCCTATAGGGAATAGGGAGTGGCAACTTCCATACTGCCACATCATAAGGCAGCAAACTGAGTGATCAATTCTCAACTCTTTTTAGAAGTGAAGCACAGAATAGGCCCCATTACCCTCTCATATTGGTATAAATCAGAAGTAGCTGTATTGGATCCAAAGGAGGAAACCTTAGGAGCATTAGTTCCAACATTTGAGTGCTGATACAATGCAGTTAACTTGCTTTGGTTTAGCATGTGGTAGATGGACAAAGTAGGGAAATAGTCCTCTGAGGTGGCATCATGCCAGCTGAGAGTAAATTCCACAGCCATTTCTACAGCTGTATAATTATGGAAGGTTTAGTGAAAATGAGATGGGCAGATTGTCTGTGGTCTGAGTCTGAAAGTGATTTATATTTGCCCATGCACGGTTGATGCAGTATAAATTTTGACTCAAATAGATTAATTGGGGTAAGATTTTGAATGGGCACATATGAATGCAATGAGTTGGATCTTCATAAGATTTTTTAAGCTTACTTTGCTTTCCAGTAAATACGAACCATGGTTGTGTGCCCCTGCAGGTACTAGCATCTTTTCTAAAATAGAACACATTGAACCTAACATTTTTAAGTCTGTTACTTTAGACCAGGAGACACAGTGTATACATTTCTAAATCTTAACTGTCTGTACATCTCTAGTAATATAGATAATGTAATGTGGCAACACTAATTCAATGTTTACTTCTTAGAATAAGATTATTCATGCTAACATCATTTAATATCAGTGTGGATATTGTATTATCATAGCGGTTAGATGACAATGATTGTAGTTTGAAAAACGTGCGTTGATCCCACTATTGGACTTCTGAAGAGCTGTTTTTATTTCTCAGTCTCTAAAATTTCTTCACAAGTATAAAGTAAGATGGTATTCTACATTTTTTCTTTATTAATCTACTGTCATTTCTCATTATTAAGTTACATTAAAATATGCACAACCTTTTGTCATTCAAACATCAGTGTAATAATTATCAGTTGTGCTCACTGAATAACTAATTATTTAGAAATAATGTTAAGATATTTAAATGTAAATAATATATCATTTGGAGGGGTTATCTGAATCTCTGCAAAACTTTACTATAAAATTCTGTCATCATTCAGCTAGAAGTAATTGTGCTACACAGCTTGTTGTTAATTCATATGTGAGAAATATAATGAATTAGTGTAAAGTTTTCACTTTTGCATTAGTGAAGGAAGATTTATTAAAGATGTGTTCTGTGAAGTCTTCATACTGTCATTTGAGAAGAATATAAATGTGTTACTAAAACTATTTTCTTTTATACATATGTTCTATAATGTCAAAACGCTATGTAATAAAGGTCAGTGTTTATATTAATATCAGTTAACGGTAGACAAATCTGAATTCAAGCACTCTGTGAAAAGGATTCTGGTACCTTTGGATGTTGGAAAAGGCTTGCAGGATGGAACAGTAACTTTGTTAGCTTTTTAGGCACAATCATAATTCTTTCATCCTTTCTGTATCACTGCCAAAAGCTGTTCATTAAACCACTGAAAATAAGATTCTGGACCAGTGCAATGTCACTCTCAGCTATAGCTCATTCTAGAGGCAGTATTTCCAGTAAATATATTGTCTGTCACAGCACATCAGAGTAGCCATGGATAACGTATGTAGAGGGAAATACATATGGGAGGATATTTACAACTGTCACTTAAATATAGCTAAGAGTAAAACTACCTTTTGCAGTTACAGTCCTTCAAGAAATTAATATAAGCACTCTACAACCACTGTGTGTTCACTTGCCAGGATCTTAAAACCTTTTGGTGTGCTTATTTTAACAACATTTTTAATACCAGTGGTCACATCGTTTTTCTTCATTAAAATGTATGACTGAAACTATCTGAGTTATTATTATAACACCTTTGGGCCCCACCAAGAGTGGGAAAAGGAGTCATTCAAGGTGTGGAAAGTTTTATAAAACTGAGTAACACCAATATAAATGTGAGTTATTATTAAACCAGAGTAAAGATGACGAGAAGGAAGACAGACACGGAAACATGGAAGATCATGAATTAGGCTTTGCTTCATGCCAGAGAGGAGCAATCTTAGCACGAAAGGAGGATCCAAAACTGGAAATGGAAAGTAAAAGGTTAGATTACTGGGAAACATAATCATGTAATGGATTGTTATGCAGGCAGTGCAGGAGGATGGAGTCATCAACATTGTCAAACAGTGGAAAGAGGTCAAAGAGTCTTGATTAGCAGAAAGTGAGAGGTCATTAACCACATTGGGGAAGTTTCCATGGTAGCCACAGCAAATTCCAAACTGAACTGGGTCAAGAACACCCTTTTGAGAAGTAATTGGATACATTAGTGGTAGTTCCTCTTCAATGAGAAAGGAAAAGATATAATGATGCACCACACCTGAATCAGGAGGGAGGGGAGAACACGTTGTCTGGGCTTGCCAGAGGAAGGTAACAGCGCTTTATTGGGGGGAAAAGGGGAGGTCAGAAACTGCTGCAAAAAGGTGCATAGGGGTCAGCCTAGTGACTGACTCATCCCCTGGGAATGTAAGGGCAGAAGGTTTTAAAAGGTGCAAGACCTGGAATTAGAAGCCCTTTCTCCAGGCAGAAAGCAAGGCAGCATCCACCCTTCCTCCCCTCAGGTGCAAATATCAGGTTGTGTTAGGACCTGTTGTGGACATTGCACTAGTCTCTCTTTTTTAAGAGGTCTGGGAAGGAATTTTTCCTTCGCAATCATATTGGCTTAGGTGGAATGGGGGTTTTTCACCTTCCTCACAGCAGGTGCCACGGAGGACCTATTATGGTAAGGAGGAAAGGGGGTTATCCTGTATGTCGCAACTTATTTTGTAAGTGTGGGGTGGATGTCCAGTGCAAGTACTCCATAGGGACGGCATCCAGTGACCAAATAAATGGCCTGCTAAAGAACATAAAAGAAAATGCTGGTTAAAGGAATGGAATAGGGGTGGGGGAGGTTCAGGGCTCCTATGATTGGTATGGCAGTAAGCCTCCCTTTCTTATAGCTCACCTTAACTCTTGTATGGGGTGTGGGGAAATGGTAAGGTCTAAACCATGGATTGGCTGGAGGACCTTGATGGAAAATGAAGGGGAGCTAGGGGAAGCCCCAGCTAGTTATTTGAATGAAGTGCCTGCACTGTACCCTTTTATCCGACAGGTAGTCCAAGACATCTAATAATAAAGTTGCAGACTGATTAAATCCATATCACATGTTTCCTGTCCTTTTGGTATAGCTGGACAATGTTTTAATGTCAAGAAAGAGCTTTTAAGTATATGATAAACAATAGCTGATTTTACAGAACTGGGGGAGTGCCAGAGAATCAGCTTTGTAGAGAATGGTGACTCTGTGTTTAGGAAGTAAAAATGGGCAACCAGGACCAAACAATGAGAGTGAAGGATATTAAGAGAAGAGGCAATTATCTTATTTTGGGGGAGTTGTAGGAATTTCACAGCAGGGCAAGGAAAGTGAAGAAGGAGCAGTGGATGCACATTGGGAATGGTGTTTGTGGAGAAAACGTCATTCTAAATTAAAGAAATCCTAAATTGAAGCAAACACCTTGTCCTGGACTGTAAGGACACTATATGCTAGGTCAGGGATCGGCAACCTTTGGCATGCGGCTCGCCAGGGTAAGCACTATGGCGGGCTGGGCCGTTTACCTGCTGTGTCTGCAGGTTCATCCGATTATGGCTCCCACTAGCCGCAGTTTGCCACTCCAGGCCAATGGGGACTGTGCGAAACGGCACGGGCCGAGGGATATGCTGGCCGCCGCTGAGTTCACACCTCTCGGGCCCAGACTCCATAGCTCTGAAGATACTCAACCAGCCACTCGTGCTCTGTGATCCAGCTACAGCAACAAGAATCTCTCCAAAGTCCCCACGAAGATGTGGGAGGAGTGACACCTTGAGCCTGGCAGGCAGCGTGAATTCTCCTCAGCATGGCATGGACCATCCCTGGGGCAGACAGATCCTATATGACCCACAGGAGACCACGGGGCGCAAGAGAGTGCATCCCACTGAGCCTGATAGGAGACATGGACCCTCCCTCTGGGTTGCATTGGAGCAGGCAGACCCTCCCCCGAAATGGATCCTCCCCAGCCCATGGGAGACTACAGGGTGCCAGGGAGTCATTACCCAGGGTGTTGCTCTGTTGCAGGCTCTCCATGTGCTACACCGTGATCTCCAGCGCGTCAACTTTCTGCAGCTTGGATTGCTGTAAGAAGTAGAGGGAGGCACCATTAATGAGTGAAGGCAGGTAGAAGGATTTGGGGACTCAAGGTATTGGGGTGTCGCAGGTGGGACAGCGCCTTGTGTGTCCATCCATCTCCCTTCCCTCCCATTTGGGCAGTGACCCCTGGTTGCTATTTCACACTTTAAGAAAAGAGCCAAATGCTGCTGTTTGTCACAGGGTAATTTTATTTAAGAGAGCATACTTCATCAGAAATGAACAACCTTGACCTTGCTAAGCACCTGCCCAAGCCAGCGCAGTCACTCATGACAGCAAATACCCCAGAACATACAGACCCAAAGGGCAGCAGCTTTAATGTGAAGCAATGAGACGGCGCCTAGAGCACCCAGTGAGGGGCTGTGGGGAAGTAGATAAATTCCAGCGAGCCTGGGATTTCCAGCAATTTGGGATTGCAGCAAGAATTCTCCCCTTCCCTTCATTGTCTGGCAATTTCCAGGGAAGGGTAAGGTTAGAGAGCCCTCCACAAATGGATAATTCCCAGCCCACTGTTACCAAATGCACCCCTGTATTCACACCCTACACAGTATTGTAACAATCTTTGGACAAAATATGCCTTGTGAAGTAGCATTTGAAACTTAGTGATCAATACTATCTTGGTGAAATGGCTGTAGCAACAGTCTATGTAAAGTTATGAAAGTCCACCTAGAGGGTATTCAAAGAACAAGTTCCAATTCATGTAGCCTGATTAGGCGGAACTGGTCAAGCACACTTGTTCTAAAGAAAGGGATGTGCACTTGCGTCAATTTGCATTTCAGCTGTAAACAGATTCCACAGAGGACAAGAGGGGAAAGAAAGAAGCAGAATACACAGATGAATAGAAACAGCACAAAGCCTCCTTCTTCCACCAAACTCCATGTCTCCTTGCTCTCAGCAAGGAAGAACTTTACCTAAAGTGAACATTCGGGAAAATGTTTTTCAAAGGGTGACCGAGCTACACCCAAGTTCTCTCTCCCTCCCCATCTCCCTTTCACCTAAGATGATCAGAGAAACAGCTGCTGGACCCTGGAAGCATATCCTGGCCTGAGAGTTTGGGCAGCAAATATTACTGGAACCTGTGGGAAGGGGCTTCACAGGCCTAGTTTATTTAATTTAGAAAGAATTTTATCTTTATTTTTTCTTGCAACCATTTCTTCTTTAATGCCTTATTACTTTTGTTCACTTAAAACTTCTCTATGTAGTTAAATAAACTTGTTTATTCTTGAATCAAAACTAATCCAGTGTTGTGAACTGTAAATAGAATTATCCACAAGGTGGCAGATTTTTGTACATTGAACTCCTAGAAGTACAACAGACCTAATCTGTCTGGACAGTGTATAACACGTTTTTGGGGTAAAATTCAGGACAGGGAGTGTGTTGGGGTCACCCTGCATGTGCTAGCCCAGGTCTGATGGAAGCAAAGTCTGACTGATGAATGCTGACAAGCTCTGGGATCAGAGTCATAGCCATACAGAGACACTTGGAGGGACAAGGTGGGAGCATGACGCTGACAGGCAGTTTGTGAGCTACCCAAGTCAGAGCTATAACAGAGAAGCATGATGAGGCACCCCATCCCCCCTCGTTGCAGGTCAGGTGACACAGCCCTGCACTAGTCAGGATTACCACCTGGAACATCATACCTGGGCCCCTCCCCCCAGATGTTGCAGTGTTATAAAACACTCCCCAGCAGAACCTGTTACTTTGCTGTTGAGGATGCTGGAGTGAGCTGATCATGTACAGTAACGGGCAAAAGGAAGGCGGGGGGCGGTCTATACAAGGCCGCTCTTCCCTCTCTGAAATGATGTAGAGAGTTTCTGACACCTTCCCCCTCCACCCCATACACTCTGCTCTTTAAATACTCACAGTCTTCATTGAGGTGTTTACATACAAGTGACATATCTGCTCAGAGATGTTCACTTTGGTCTGCTCAGCTGCTCCAATTCCCTGAACTGGCCACCTCCAGGAAATGGAGTTTCATACCTTTTAATTTTTTTACTTTTCAAGAAACCTTCATATCTTCTTATAACACTTCCCAGGGTTTTATTGTGACTCTCATTTACCATATTTAATATATTATTAAAAAAGAAAACATTATCAAGTCTATTTTTATGATCACATGACTTCACTGGTGCTAGAATTGCTGGTTGGCCGGCATGGCTACCTCTAGACCAGGGGAAGGGCAGACAGCCACTGCTCCTGTGAAACCTCTTTTTAAAATTTACACACAAGTAAAACAAGATTTTGCTAATTTAGAAAAAATGTATTAAATTAGAAAAATCTCATTTTATGAATGTCACCATTTAAAATAGTGATTTCACACAAGTTGAAACCTAAGTTCCCTCTAAGCACCAGGCAGGCACTCAGGGCTGCTGCAGGGAGATAGGCCTCTCCCCCAGCCCTGGGCCTGCTGCGGCTGGGGAAGAGGTACGTATCCTGTGGCCCCAGCCCTGGAGCTGCCACATTAGGGAGAGGTGCTTCTCCCCCCAGCTCAGGTGCTGTTGCGGGGAAGGAGTGCTGCAGGGAGTCCTCTCGCCCCCTTCCTGTAGTCCCAGGGCAGCTTGGACCCCAAACCTCTTATCCCCAGCCCAGAGACCACACCCCCTGATGGAGGCCACACCCTCTGCACCCCAACCCTCTGCCTCAGCATCCCCAGCCCCACCCCAGAACCTGGAACCCCAGTTGGCACCCTCACCTCCACACACACCCCAGGCCTCTGCCCTCACCCCTTATCCCCAGTCCCACCCCAGAGCCCACACCCCCAGCTGTAGCCCTCACTCCCCCACACCCCAACACTCTGCCCCAGCCCTGAGCCCCGTACTACACTCCGAAACCCTCGCCCCTACCCTGTCACATGAATTTTGTTATGTGCACTAATATGGAGGTGATGTGTGACACACATATTGGTGCACATAACAAAATTCCTTCCACACGAGTGGGAAAAATTAGAGGGAACTATGGAAGTAGAATGAATTATATTGTGAAAATAGAAAGGATTAAAGAAATGCTGTCTGACCTTTAAGCAAAACTGTTGGAATGCTGCACTCCAGGTGTCAGGAATACAGACATTAACATAGAACAATTGCACCGTTTAAGGGCAATTGGTGAAGTATTAGCCTTAGATCGATAAGAGTTAGTAAGGAAGTAGGATATGCATGCTGTGCCCCAGGTGAATTTTACTGTTTTGCTTTCTTTGTCCCTTTGTCTAATTCCCGCTCTTTTATCTGTATAAATAAGACTGTTTGGGTCTTGCATGGCCACTCACATTATCTGGGTGTTATTGGCAGAGCGCTGCGCTAATAAAACAGAGTGGTCTGACAAATTGTGAGTCCTCATTCTAACTTTGACAGAATACTGGTTGAAACTCTTACAAAGTAACCCATCTGTCACAACTCCCTCTCCCATAGATCCAGGGATGGGAAATGGTGGGTGTAGCAAGTGGTGACAGGGCAGCATCCCCTAAAAACCACTAGCTGTCTAACTGCTAGTGGTAGGAAATTGGGACATTACCCAGTTTGTGATGCTACAGCCCTATCCTAGACTTCCCCCTCGCTGAGCCAGTTTTGTGCCCTGCAGGTAGTCACTATAGTGTAACAGTGCCATTGTCATAAACATACAGTTAAGGGTTAATTCCTCTTTTACCTGTAAAGGGTTAAGAAGCTCACATAACCTAGTTGATATCTGACTAGAAGGACCAATAAGGGGACAAGATACTTTAAAAACCTGGAAGGGGGAAAAAGCCTTTTGTTCGTGTTGTGTGTGTGCTTTTGCCAGAGACAGAGAAAGAAGGAGCCACCATAGGGTAGCCATGTCAAGGTTCCCTCCCGACTCTGAACTTTAGGGTGCAGATGTGAAGACCTGCATAGAAGACCCCCTAAGCTTATTTTTACCAGTTTAGGTTAACAGTACACTGCCACCACTAAGAGTTAACCAAATGTTTAAGGAGAGCCACTTGGGAGATATTCGGGGGAAGGCAGAGTTCCAAGTCCCTAACCCCTCCCGCCCTTTCCTGGGCAGGCTTGAGAATAGTCCTCCCTGTTGCAGGGGGCAACAGTTAGGGTTCGTTTGCCCGGTGTGCGTATCCCCATTACTACACCAGAGCGGAGAAGCAAGTCTCTTTATCTGATATCAAATAAGGTGCAGGAGATACAAATCTCAAATCATGCACGAATCACTATCCGTTGCCATGTCTTATATACCTTACTTGTTTACAGAGATGTTCACAGGTGCTACAATTCATCATTTACAATTCATTAACTACCAGATCTTTTAATTAACTATATCCTTAGTCCATACTACTGACCCCCCCCCTTTGATCGATTACAACTTGTACCATAAACAAAAGAACAAAAAAAAAAAAAGATAAATGATTACATGTACTCATGCTAGCTAGCAGGCCTGAGAATGTAAACTTCTGACCCCACGCCATATTGCCAGTCACTTGGAGCTTTTCTCCCCCCCGCAACATCCTTATATATTGAGAGTAAAATGTATATAGTCTCACCCTGGTTTTTAAAGGCGCTGAGGTCCAGATCTTCAAAAGTATTTAGGCACTTGTAGTGGGGTGGACCCCTGCTCCTGCCCTGAAGGGGTAAAAACAGCCCTGGGAGAGGGCTGTGGCTTGAGAAAGCAGCTTTTAGGCTGGACTGATCTGGGGAAGTGGCTGCAGCTGTGGCCACACCACAAACAGACTCAGCTGGCCGTATAAGGGCAGAGAAGCCAGTGGTAGACAGAAGAGATGAAAAACGAGGGGCTCCCCCTGGGGCAAAACTTTATAAGTTCATTCAAAGAACCCAAATTTATCCTCCTTTTTAGTTGCAATAAGGGACTCCAAACAAGACAATAAAAGTTAATCCTAAATCTTTTCCCCCGCCATACATATCTCAGCGTCCCTGTAGGCAGTGGACAGCTCCTCCTTCTCTGCCTCAGCGACTAATACGGCTCTAGTGATCTCAACTCTTAGCAACCTCAGCGGTCTGTGACTTTAACTGGTGGTAGAGATCTCAGAGCTGCGTGCATCAGTAGCCCCAAATTAGGTGCTACGCGGCCCCCGCAATGGCTGATGGGAGATGAGGCCGAGAGAACACTACTCCTCCCGTGGTTGCTGCGCGCCCCGCAGTGGAGAGCGATGGTGCTGAAGGGAGGATGAAGGCCTAAAGGAAACACTACTCCTCCCGTCGTGCCGCGCTACCCCCAATGGCTGATGGGAGATTGAAGGCCGAGAGAAACACTACCTCTCCCATGGTGCTGCAGGCTTCGCGGCTTGCTCATAAGACATCTTGTCAAATTACCCCACAATGGCACTGCGGTGTCTCCTCCCCCCCCCCCCCCGGTGTGGGCGTGGGCTTAGGTAGTGAGTTCTCGCAGTCTTATTTACCACCCCCCCTTTCCGGTGGCCCATGGACCGGGAAGTCCCTTGTCGCTCCCATTTCGTTCCCTGTCGGCTTCTAGTAGCTGCGGTGCTGCTGGGCATTGTGGGCGCCATGAGCAATAGCGGTAAGGTGCCTGCATGGAGAGCCCAATGCGGGGGTCACAGACTTCCTGAGCTTGTGGGTTTGGTTGCGGGCGCGGGCTGCTTTGACGTTTCTGCGCGTTTGAGGGTAGCTGGGCTTGGGTCCGTCTTGGCCCCCGTAGCCGCCTTCGCCGACAAGGTTTTGGTTACCCCCGGTGCCATCGGACTTTAGGCCGATCCGATGGTGCCCAGATCCGCCCTACACACCTGTTCCCAGGCTCTTGGGAGAGAGTTTTGGGGGAGAAGGATAAGTCTGGGGTGCAGGCTCTGGAGTGGAGTGAGGGGAGGGTTGGTGGTCTGAGAGGGGTTCAGTGGCGAGAGTGGAGGGGGAGGGGTGAGGGGAGGGTCTCTGTCTGGGGCTGGGTGGGATTTGGGTTGTTGGCGGGGAGGGCTCTGTCTGGGGCTAGGGGGATTGGGCTGTTAGGCCCAGGGCGGGGGCAGAGGGTTAGGGTGTGGGGGGGGTGAGGGCTCTGGTTGGCACTGGGGATAAGGTGTGTGGGGTGCTGGAGGGGATCGGGTTGAGGGTGCAATGGGGGGTGAAAGCTCTGGCTGGGGGTGTGGCTATGGGGTGAGGCAGAGTTGGGGATGAGTTTGCGGAGCAGTCTGGCTGCTCCAGGATAGGGGCCAGAGAGGACGACTCCCTCAGCCCTTTTCCTGATGGCAGCAGCAAGCTCTGGGGGAGGAGCCCCCCTTTCCTCTCCCCACAGCAGCACACTCACCCCCGCCGCTGTCACCACATGTGCTCCTAGGGCCTCTCTCAGGTCCAGGCATCTCCCTCGCCTTCCCCGTGGTGGGTGTCGGGGGTGCTGCGTGCGCCTCCTTCCCTGCTATTGGTCCTGACTGTAGCCTCACTGGGGGTGAGGGATGTGGGGCTGCCTCCTTGCCCAGCATGGGGCAGGAGCGGTGACTGCAGGCGGGAGGGGCCTGTGCTGGTGGAGGGACCTGCCTGAAGAGGGAAAGCTTTGAGGTGGAAGGGCAGGCTCAGAGTCAGTCTACCCTGGCAGTTGAGATGGGGGCACTAGAACCCTGCGGCAGCAGTTGCTGCAGGGAGGCAGCATGGAGCTACGGGGAAGAGGCAAGGGGAGGCACGTGGGGTTGCTCTTCCAACTCCAAATATTGGTGGAGCTGGGCTCTGAATATTGCTGGTGCCTGGGCACCGCATGGAAATATAACTCATCGCCTGTGGTAGCCTGGTAACATTAACCCACCCACGCTTGAGTGAGAACTGGTTCAGAGTCAGCGTGTAAGAAATGTCTCTGTGTCTCTTTTCATTGCCCCCGGGCCGCAGAACTGGCAAACTATGAGAAGAACGTGAACCGAGCTATCCACAAGTACAATGCGTACAGGTAGGTGCGCCAACGAGCGGTGCGGGTATCACTATGTTCTCCCAACCCTCCCTGCTCTCAGCGCAGAGAGAGGGCCGCGGTGTCCCCTCTCTTGGGTGCCATGGGAAACTGCTCCAGGCCCAGTCTTATTCAACAGGGATTGGTAACTGGTTAAAATATAGGAAACAAAGGGTAGGAATAAATGATCTGTTTTCGGCATGGAGAGAGGTAAATAGTGGTGTCCCCCAGGGGTCTGTCCTGGAACCAGTCCTATTCAACATATTCATAAATTATCTGGAAAAAGGGGTAAACAGTGAGGTAGCAAACTTCAGATGATACAAAACTACTCAAGATAGTTAAGTCCCAGGCAGACTGGGAAGAGCTACAAAAGGACTTCACAAAACTTGGTGAGTGGGCTACAAAATGACAAATTAAATTGAACGTTGATAAATGCAAAGTAATGCATGTTGGAAAGCATAATCCCAACTATGCATATAAAATGATGGGGTCTAAATTAGCTGTTACCACTCAAGAATGAGATCTTGGAGTCATTGTGGATAGATCTCTGAAAACATCCATTCAATGTGCAGTCAGAAAAGTGAACAGATTGTTGGGAATCATGGTATGCCCACATTTTGAACACTGCACACAGATGTGGTTGCCCCATCTCAAAGAAGACCTATTAGACTTGGAAAAGGTTCTGAAAAGGGCAACAAGAATGATTAGGGGTATGGAATGATTTCAGTATGAAGAGATATTAATAAGACTGGGACTTTTCAGCTTGGAAAAGAGATGACTAAGAGGAGATATGGTAGAAGTCTATAAAACCATGACTGGTGTGGAGAAAATAAATAAGAAAGTATTATTTACTCCTTCTCATAACACATGAACTAGGGGGCCACCAAATGAAATTAATAGACTGTTGGTTTAAAACAAACAAAAAAGTATTTTTTCTCACAATGCACAGTCAACCCGTGGAACTCCTTGACAGAGGATATTGTGAAGGCCAAGACTATACCAGGATTCAAAAAAGAACTAGATAAGTTCATGGAGGATAGGTCCATCAATGGCTATTAGTCAGGATGGATAGGGATGTGTCCCTAGCCTCTGTTTGCCAGAAGCTGGGAATGGGTGATGGAATGGATCAGTTGGTGATTACCTATTCTGTTCATTCCCTCTGGGACACCTGATGTTGGCCACTGTCGGAAGACAGGATACTGGTCTAGATGAACCTTTGGTCTGACTCAGTATAGCCGTTTTTATGTTCTAAATTTAAGCTAGGCTCAGGGTCTCGGCCAGATTCTAATTTGATTAACTGTGTTCTGCAATCTTAAAATTCCAATTCAGCCAGATACTTCATTATGCACCAAAGAAGAGATGTAAAACTTTTTTGGAAATTTAGATGGCATTTTAAAAAAATGGTGGGTTTTTTCTGCCTGTTCTCCCTTCCCCTCACCCCCAGTTGAAATATCTATGGTAATTACTTACTGAAACTAAAATTTCATTTTTGAAGAATGAGAAATGCATTCAGTATAAGTTAGTTAGCATATAAAGTGCTGTTTGATATATTGATGAAATAGGTGTACAATTTTGATTTGAATAATAAATATGTATTTTTGCCTATTGGCAAATAGGAAAAAAAAAAGTTTGAAACTAGAAGACAATTTAGGCTCAGAAATAGTATGTAAATAGACCTGACTTTATTATGCAGATACAGGAGAAACTTGTGTTTCCAGAGAGAGAGCTTGGAAAATGACTGTTCGTATAATGTAGGTAACAGAGCACGATATTTAAGGATCAACAGTAAATTCAGGTAGATATCCGAACTTTATAGTAGTAAAAACACCACCAGATTCTTTAATAGTGTATTATCATCACGTATACAGTAAGTGTCAAAATAGTAGACAAAACTAGCCCTTCTGTGAACGTGTGTAATATAATTTAAATAGTTACTAATGTATTCTTGGAAATGCTAGCCTCAGTCAAGCTTTTCCTTCTTTCCTTTCTCTTTCACTGTTCATTCTGAGAGAAACTATTTCACAAGTTTCCTTTCATATTTTTCAATTTTCCTAAGCTGGTCCTTAGGGGGGAATGGAAAAAATCTCTTCCTCCCCGCCCCCCCATATCTGAGATGGCTAACCAGATAAGTAGTTTTTGTAAAGTACTTCTGAATAACAGGCTCTTTTGTAAATTTAAGTTAGCATTGCTGTTTACCTTATTTATAAAAGTCCTTATGTGAGCCCCTTATGTTAAAGTACATAATTGTTATTGACTGCTTTGAGGAAATTGATATTCAGGTTGCTGTATGATAAGCTTTTTTTTTTTTTTTTTGGTGAGGTCTCGTGTTCCTGGTGCATGAGAAATAGGGGGTAGTTATACAGATGCCACTGCTCCAGGGTGGAACCACACACAGTGCACTGTAATGAGAGTGTATGCAAAATGTTTGTCTTGTCATTTGATACTGTTCACTGAAGGCTGGAAAGTGAATGGAACTTTTTTTGTGTGTGTATACATATAGAAAAGCAGCTTCTGTAATATCCAAGTATCCAAGCAAGATAAAAAGTGGAGCTGAAGCAAAGAAGCTGGTAAGCTGTTAAACGGAGGTTTTATCTGAGTTCCTGTCATCCACACAATTAAATTCCATTTTTGTGTTAATATTTTAGTGCATTATAATATACATTATCATAGTTGTAATTGAGGAGACTCAGATATGCTTTTTTCCTGCATTTTCTCAGACTTCAGAGGTTTAAATTTAGCGCAGGAACTGTAAATTTTGCTAAAAGCCCATTTTGAAATTTCACTGTAAAACCAGGAAAATTAGTCTGCTTCTGTTGCTCATAATGCCGCTGCTTACAATTATGAACATTAGCAAAGTATTGCCTTGTAAGTTTGATTGTGTTTCTGTTTTGCAAGTTTCTGGATTTAGTTTTGTAGTTTATCCATAATATCTGTGGTGCTAGTTATCCTGAAGGTAAAGTTTCATTGACTTTTTGGTTCTGTTTCCTTTTTTAGGAAGGAGTAGGGACTAAAATCGCTGAGAAGATTGATGAGTTTTTATCCACTGGAAAACTACGTAAGCTTGAAAAGGTGAACCTCTTTGACCTTCTTTGCAGGCATTTTTTTTTCTGTACCTTCCCAGGCCTTCTGCTAACTCCATGCAGCTGCTTTACTGCTTCAGGAGAGACTGAGGCCAAGCAGGGGGGAGATGCACATAGACTGCCAGAGGAGTAGAAAGAAGGAAATGGGTATCTAAAAACAAAAAATTGTACATCTCTGGAAATATTACAGGATATGATCAGTTTGCCTTCCTGCCTATTCTGTCCACCAAATTGATGAAGTGGGTTCTCAAGGAAGTTTGGTTTTAGCCAGGGCCACCTACCTTAGTCTGGACAGACATGTAGAAAGCTTCCTGCACACGGCTTTTCCCAGTGCACCTTAGTCCTGGCCTGCAGCACCCCTCTTGTTCTAAATTTGGGCTCCCACCCTTCTGCCAGAGGATCTAAAACCTGAACAAGTCTCTCTTATGTACGTATTCCCAACATATAGAATTTGCTTCAGTGTATAGAAGGAGTCAGACAATGGCTTTAAAAATGTGATTGTAAATCTGAATAGACATGTCAGCAAAAACTAAAAAGGACTCTTCTCCCTCCATTAAAAAAGGAACCAGCCTCACTTAGAGCCTTATAACATCCCTCTGAGTAACAAACTCTCTTCTCTGAAACCAAAGAAGGAAGCAAATTCTAGAGCCAAGGACTTGGCACTGAAAACCACCTGTCCAGGTTCTTTCTGAGTGGATCTAAACAATCATGACACGAGTCTCTGATGTGTAGGTAGTAGGTCAGATCTAAAAAGACTACAGCAACTTTCAAGTGCAATAACTCACTGAGTTATTTTATGTTCCTGTGACTTTTCAAGTGAGTTAGAGAACAGTCTCTTTTCTCCAGATTCGACAGGATGATACAAGCTCATCTATCAATTTCCTGACCCGAGTTAGTGGCATAGGGTAAGAATTTTTTTGTATGGTTCTATCTACTTGTAGAGTTATTAACAGCAGTGTAGAAATTGAGGGTTTGAAGAAAGAATGTGGAAATTAAGTTGGCAGCGGGACATCCAAACTGAGACGTTAGAGATTCAAGACTGAGCCCAGGGGAAATGTACACTGGGGAAATGACAGTGAAGAGATGGTAGCGGAAGCCATGGAAGTGGATGCGATCACCAGCTTATAACAGAGAGAGGGGAAAGAGGCGCGGACAAAAGACAGAGCCTTGAGAGATACTGATGAGCTGGAACGGAGAGGGGGAGTGACTTCCAAAAGGAATGTGAAGGAGCTACTGAAGAGGTAGGAGGAAATAGAGTTGATGACAATCAACTTTAGCCTTTCCATAGGCAACTTTTTAAAACGGGTAACATCGTTCTCATGCATGTAGGGAAACCAAGGCGCAGAAAAGTTAAGTGACTTGTCCAAAGCCACTGTTAAAGCTGGAAATAGAACCCAGGTCTCCTGACTCCCATCCTCTTCCTCCATTTCCTAGTCCATGCAAGCAGTGTATGCCAAGTTGAGGGAGAATGTGAGAATGAATGTAAGAAATGGCTTTGGTACTGGAGAACTAATTGCCTAATTGTAAACTTTGGTGTAATCTGTTAGTAAATTATGGTGTAATGTGCTACTGTTTGATATAACATTTTCTGCTGGAGAGGTTTCACTGTGTCAATTTGGTTAAGAAGTGCCCTGATTCTTTGCAGTCCTTCTGCAGCTAGGAAGTTTGTGGATGAAGGGATAAAGACATTGGAAGGTGAGTGTACCATACTGATTTCAGAGCCTTTGATTGGAAGAATGTGAAAAGGTTATGACTCAAGTTGTGAAAAACTGCTTGCTACGTAAATGACAGCAGTTATGCAATTAAGGATAGGCATTCAGCATTCCAAAACTTGAGTCAGTGCAGGGAAGAAGGGCACCAGATAAATTTTCAGATGGGGATTCTCCCAAAATATGGGGAAAGGGAAAGTGACTTGGTTTGAAGAAACAGGCTTTTTCAATTTTTTCTTCTAGTGCTGCAAACTCTGAAGTGCATGGCTTTGGTAGTACCTGTGTGCTTATGTTGCATAAGTTTGATTCCACTGACACTGCATCCATCCCTTTCTTTTCGTTCAGCACCCAAGAGCTGGATGTATGCTAGATTCATACATTCTAAGATAAAAAGACTACTGTGATCATCTCGTCTGATTACCTGCATAGCACAGGCTATAAAACTTTTCTGAAATCCAGTTTGAACTCGAGCGTGTTACATAGAAAAACATCTGGTCATGATTTAAAAATTGCCATTGATGGAAAATCCATCTCAACCCTTGATAAACAGTTGAAATGGTTAATGGTCTTCACTGTTAAAGCTACCATATTTGTAAGTCTTTCAGTGTGACAACTCATTTACTCTTGAAACCTCATACTTTTTGGAGATTCTTACACATGATTGGAATGTTACTGGTGTGATGGAATGTGGAATTACTTGAAGATAGGATTGCTGCCTGTTGTGGGTGCTCTATGGATGTTGTTGTTGTTAAAACTGCCATTTTATTTTAAGGTCTTCTACTTTGATGGATACTTTAATTGCAACTTAAATATTTTTGCCTGGGAATGTAAAGATGTTTTTTGGGACACAGGCTACTAGATAAGACCCTTTCTTTCCCAGGTTGCCCAGCCTTTCTCACCTTTCTGCTCAATCTCGTGTTAGACCACCACTGCCCCTCTTAATTTCTCCTTGGCAATTTTAAAATCAAGATCAGATCTTTCTTTAAAAGATGTGATTTGGTTCAAAAGGAATTACGTTGGGGAAGTTCATTGGGCTGTTATACAGGAGGTCAGACTAGACGATCACAATAGTCCCTTCTGGCCTTGGCATTTATGATGTCATAAATTATATACAGTAACTCCTCACTTAACATTGTAGTTATGTTCCTGAAAAATGCAACTTTAAGTGAAACAATGTTAAATGAATCCAATTTTCCCATAAGATTTAATGTAAATGCAGAGGGTTAGGTTCAAAGGAATTTTTTGGGGGGCAGACAAAAGGCATTATATACTGTACAGTACTGTACTCTGTTTGGGAAGTGCCCCGGCTTACCCCACACAGGCACAGCCCACTGCAGGCAAGGACACTAGGAAGCCCCTTTGCAGCAGCAGCGTTGGCAGCTTCCCCAGAGAAGAACAGACACCAACTTTGCTGGGGGATGCTCCAGGCCTGCCTCTTCCTGTCCCTGCTCCACTCCACTTCCCACTCCACCCCCTTTCTGGAGCACGCTGCATCCCTGCTCCTGCTTCTCCCCCACCCCCCCCCAAGTCCTAAGTGCTGCCAAACAGCTGTTTGGTGGTGGGGGAAGCACTGGGACGGGGAGGAGAGGAACTTGTGGAATGCTCATTTGTAAAGTCGCTGCTCTTTCACAGAATCTTACAAGCAGTGGACAGAGCAGGCAGCCAAACGACGTTATAAGGGAGCATTGCACAACTTTAAATGAGCACATTCCCTAATTGAGCAGCAACATAACTTTGAAACAACGTTAAGCAGGAGGACATTGAATGAGGAATTACTATATTGTGGCCCATAATGTGTGTGGAAACTGATTTTGGTAACTAGCTGTGCCAACAAACTGTTCCAAAACCAGTTCAAGTTACCATTCTTGCCAACAGACTAAAACAAATGTGGGGATTCTAGGGCAGGCCATTTTGGTGATATATCAAGCTGGGAAACAATCCTGGATTGGTGCTCCCTTCCTTTTTTGAGCCTCATATTTTATCTTCACATAAGATCACACCTTGTCTGTTAGTGCAGCCCTTGGACTGTGGTAACTTGCTTCAGAGGCCGCTTCAGTCTGGGATGGTCTAAATCAAAAGACCACCTTCTGCTTCAGCTGTTCCAATACAGCTGAAGGTTTGGCCCTTTATAAATGTAGAAATCAACAAGTATACACTGAGCACGGTATTAAACATTACAATGACTACTCCTTACTGATTTTTTTTTTTTTTAGGTTCACTATTTCCTAAGACAGTTTTGCTCAGTGACTAGAACTGACTTCTTAGGTGCAACTAAGTGGGACTTTTCATCTGTGAGGAGTCGGGGGTTGTATGTGGATTTTGCAGGGGATGGGTTTTGTGGTGGGGTTTTTTTGTTTGTTTTTTGATGGATTAAAGAGCCCCAGTCTAGCCAGAGTAGAGTTCTCCCCTGAGCAGGCTTTTTGCTAGCCATTTTACACTGCCCTGCATTGCCCTTGCTGCGAACGCTGGCATAAGGGATGTGTCCTGGCATAGGGGTGTGGTTTAGTAGATGCTACTGCATTCGTTCTGTGAGCCATAGGGCAGCCTCCTCATAATTTACAAGCACAACAAAAACTCTTATTCTTTGTGTTTCTCTTTATAGTTGCTATTGAGTTAAATCATCTTTACAATATATCTTTACAACAAATATCTGTTTGCTAACATTATTTTCCTCCTCCTGAGTATTTTTTCTGTCATTCTGCTTCTTCCAGATCTAAAGAAAAATGAACACAAGTTAAATCATCATCAGCGAATTGGGCTAAAGTAAGACAGTTTCATTTTCATGGACATAGTTACTTGGCTTCTGTAAAAATTCCTCCAGAGGCCAGTGCACTCTTTAAGATTATAGCAAGCGTAAGTAGCACACTTAATACATAAGATCCAGTTCCACCCCCGTTCTTCCCTTTTCTCAGTTGCTCATAACTTACCCAAACAAATTTTTTGGGGGATGAAATTAGCTGTGCTTGGTCGCAGTCCAAAGATGCATTGTTTTAGAAAAGTTTAGTCAGCTCAGCCTATCCACTTTTGAGTTATTAAAGGTGGTGAAAAAAAACAGGCTTTTCCTCTCAGGTTCTGATTTGAAATGTTGTGTCTGGATCACTGCAAGTCTAAATTCTAGACAAATTGATGGTTTGGGTTGCCTCTCTGACCACTCGCTGGCTAAGGAAAGCTTTCTGTTTGCTGCTGTTGAGTCAATTCTTAAAATCATGAAGTTCTTGTCCCCTTTGGAAGACGGCAGAAAAAATTCTTGATACAGTATTCCTGTATGATAGCAGTACTTCCTCTCCTCTCTGAAATCTGTTTTAATGGTGGTGAAAGGGAGGACCTGCGGTGATGGGAATTTCTGAGGTGTCTGAAACTAGCAAAAGGAACCTGTGATCATTGGCTTGCTCTCGCTGTCTAGGTTATTAATTTCTAATCAATCAGTTTAATGTAAAATGTATGGAGTTTTTTATCTAATGTTTGCTTGGTTAAATTTTAAATGTATTGCCTTACCCATAGTCATTCAACTTCTTTTTTTATTTGAACAGATATTTTGAAGACTTCGAGAAAAGAATACCTAGAGAAGAGATGTTACAGATGCAAGTAAGATATAATCTTCCTCAACCAAGTAAGGCAATCAGAACAAATTAAGTAGTCAGTAGCTGCCGATGTGGTGCTCCGCTCTTGTTCAGTGATAACAGTGGGCTGTGTGCTGCCCCAGCTCTGCACAGATAGCTGACACGACAGACCCCTAGAGAAGCCCCAGTGACCACAGATTCTAGTAATGTACGGAGGAACCTGAGCCAGGTTTATTGTCAAACAAAGCACAGTAATAGTTTCCTATAGACTGTACAAGACATACTACGAATTTGTGCCCCCTGGCAATGGACCAGCTCAGTCAGTGGTGGGACTTTCCACTGCACCCTAGGCCAGGCAAAGATGCGCACTCTGGAACCTACTTTTATACAGTTACAGGGCAGATTACTCATCCCTACTGACGTATTGAAGTACAGCCCTTGGATTCATTGGGGGCTGTCTCCTCCTTTGATCATGTTGTTTCTATCCATCATGCTGTCCTTTTGACCTTGTCTTTAAGATGCACCTGCTTCTAGCAGCCCTCTTCTTGCCAGCTTCTGTGAGTGTGGCCTGCCTCTGGCTCACAGCCCAGCTTTTGCTTAGCAGAGCCTGGAAGTACTTTGCTTTGGGCGTCAGGTCTCAGACTGGGCCTCTGACACAACAGGTTATTATTTCAGGGCCTTATCTCATTGCAGTGGGCAGCTCAAATGATTTGATCTTGTTCTTTTTTTTTTTTTCAACAGGAAATTGTATTGAATGAGGTTAAAAAACTGGACCCCGAATATATTGCTACAGTCTGTGGCAGTTTCAGGCGAGGTTGGTACTCCACTGTGCCTTCACAATTACATCATGGTTCTTTGAGTCAAAACTTACTGACAAATGTCTGAACTGTGAACCTTAAGGTTTTTTTTAATTTGTACTGATGTGCATAGTCCTTAATGCAAAATCTGTTACACTGACCAGATGGAGTAAACTTACTTCTTGCTTTTTGCTTAGACTGACTAGTTCAGTTTGTACAGATAAGGCTATGGGTGTGATATAAAAAGAAGCGGAGTAGGATGCTGCGAATTGTAAAACCAAAGAATAGTTTCCTTTAAATTTTCCTTTTCTCAAAACTCTTGCAGGTGCTCCAGAATTACTCTGGAGTCTTTCTTATTACTGCTGTGCAGACATAGCGTAACAGAACCTTGCTGATTCACACAAATAATAATCGCCCGTTGAAAATTACTTCCTATTTTGCAAATTTCAGTAAGTGAACCAACTCAATTAAAAAATTGTGAGATGTTCACTTATTTTGGCATCTGTAGTTTAATCTTTTATGATTACTTCTAGTGCAGTATGAAGCATGAGAAACCTCATACTTTAGTCTATTAATTATTTGCTGAGCAGTATGAGGTTGACTGTAATTTTTTGTGTGAATTATATGTGAGGTCCTCCAGCTTAAAAAATAGAAACTTTATAAATGTCATTGTCCATAATCAGCCACTGTTCATGCCAGTAGTAAAAAGTCTAGCAGTCAAATGAAGAAAGACTAATGAAGACTTGAGTATATGTCATGTTCCCCAATTAAATTTTATTTTAAATATACCTGTGCCAGACGTAGATTTGGTACAAAATAGTTGTTAAGCCGTTTAGAAGTTGTTCTTATTCAAAATTGCATTTATTAAATAAGTGGTCTGTCTTTAAACACCATAACACTATGTAAACATTAAGAATAAGAGGCACAGAGATGATACTTTGCTTTGTGATCAAGTAGTCAAATTACTAACTTGGTTGTGTCTGCAACATGTAAGGTTCGAGTGACTATCTAAGGGAAGAGGAATAGCGGGACACAACGGAGTTGGTTTAAAGCCAAATGGCTGTGTTTATTTTAATGGGAATAGATTACACTTTGGCTAGGAAGAGCAACGTGTTAACTCTTATGTACACTGCTTCACATAAAAGGAAGAAGCAAGGCCAAAAGATAAGCTGTAGAAGAGAAAAAGGAAAGGGGGGAAAAAAAAACGCTTTTCTTATACACAGAATGAAGTAAACGCAAGAAACAGAAGAGGGCATAGAGACGGGGGAAGAGTCAGGGAAGAGCAGAAATATTTGCAGAAATTACAAAATACATACCACACTCCAGATACAGCCGACCAGCAGCATAAACACCGATTGCATAGCGAATTAGGGGAGGTGGTCTTGTTTAACATGAAATGACCCGAGCCAGCGAAATCCGGAGGAGATACCCTGGCCGAAAGGGTGATCAGACCTTCCAACTGACACGCGGGAACTCCTCTCGATTCTGTCATGAGACATGGTTTTGTCTGACGGCTTTTGCTCGTGTCAGTCTCAGATTGGTTCCCTTTTACGTATGTTGATACTGGATTGGTCCCCTAGCTCCTTTGCCTTTCAGGTTCCGAGCAGGAGCCACCTACGTAGCAGAAGCTGTACTTGGCAAGCACGCTACTTCTTCATTTGAGACATGCTTACATGTCTGTATACGGCTCACAGGGTGCACCCGACACGCTAGGGCTATGCACACGACACCTTGGGGCTTTCCTGTCCTTTAAGGAAC
Organism: Chelonoidis abingdonii; assembly: GCF_003597395.2. Lineage (NCBI taxonomy): Eukaryota > Metazoa > Chordata > Testudines > Testudinidae > Chelonoidis > Chelonoidis abingdonii. The sequence goes on along the minus strand of NC_133770.1, from coordinate 167,821,585 downwards.
AAGAATCTGATTGTCCTTTTACTAAAACAAAATGGCTGTGGGCTGACAATTGGCCATAAAGAGACCGTGTTTAAGCGTGCACTTTAGGGTTGCAACAGGTTGGTTGGCCTCTGTGGAGTGAGTCGGTGATCTCAGGTCAGTATCCAATGAAAAGTATCCACATCACACAAGCTGCCACCAAAATTGGTACTAATTGGTAAATGCCTGACAGTTTCATCAGAGTCCCATGAAAATTAATCCACTTCTTAGCTCTGTTGGAGTCTCCTATCATAGTCAACATATGAGAGTCAGTTTGTTTCAGTGCGTTGTCTTGCACAAACATAAACTGATGAGGGATCCGCAGATGCAGCCGTATGTTAAGCTGACATTGTTGCGTGTTATTATTTTTTTAACCAAAGCCTTCTTTCTTTTCTCATGTTTCCCTTTGACTTTTTCTCTTCTGCTATTCTCGATGGCTTTAATTGCAGACCAAGAGGTCTGCCGCAATCCTAATTTCTCAGCACCAGCAACTTCCCATGTGTTCAGGTTGACATGGCCAGCTTTTAAGTGAGCTTTCAGAGTGTCATGTCAGTGTAGGTGCTCCTGTTTTCAGTGGTCCTTAAAATATGACTTTGGGGAGTTGTGTAGCATCCATATGTACAAGGTGATCAGCCCAGCAAAACTGCACCTATCTGATTAGGAATTCAGTGCTAGTTATGTAGCACAGGTCCAGAACTTCAGTATTTGGTGTCCTGTCCAACCATTTGATTTTACAGATGAGATGCATATAGCACATGTGAAAACTCTCTAGTTGCATCAAGTGTGTCCATGTTTCACTCCTGTGGAGAAGAGTGCTTAACATAATTGCATGGTAGACAGTAATCTTGGTGTGAAGTCAACTGTCTGTCTCATTCCACAGGTGGCAGCAAAGTCAACCATAGGCAGAACTGGCTTTAGAAAGGCACTGCGTGATTTCATAGTCTGTCGGGGAATTATCAGATGAAGTGTTGCCAAGATAGTAAAATTTTTCTACTGCATTGAGCACTCTTGTCAGCAATTGCTGTTTCAGTGGCAGAATACATTTTTCTGGGAGCAGTCTGGTAAAGTACTTTGTTTTTCTTGAAGCAGATAGAGTCCAAATCTTGCCGATCTAGAAAAGTCATCTATCGGATGCTGCATGTCTTGGACAGTATGTGCTGTGTGTGCACAATCATCAGTGAAGAGGAACTCCCTAATGAACAAGTCAATTGCTTTAATGTGAGCACAAAGACACTGGAAATTGAAGATACTGCGTAGTCTTTGAAAGAATCTAGCAGCATAGCACTAAGGACAGTGGTAAATAGTGTAGGTGCAAGTGCACAGCCCTGCTTCATGCTGTTCGTGACAAAGGCTCTGATGAAGAACTGTTTTCCAGCACTCTAGCCAGCATGACTGAGTGCATGATTGTTACAAATTTGTGTGGCCAGCTTAGGTCAAGATTCACCAGAGACCCTCCCGACTAACAGTGTCAAAGGTCTTCATCAGGTCTACAATCACCTTATAGAGATCACAGTTTTGTTCCTAGCATTTTCACAAGCCGCAGAAGTCATGTCAGCTGTTCTGTGTCCCAAGCAAAAGCCATGCTGACTCTCTGAAATGTTATTGGTGATATGGAAGAATCCGGGGAGCAAGATGCAAGGCAAAATCTTCCCAGCAATGGAAAAAATCAAGATACCACGATGGTTGTTGCAGAGTACTCACCTTTATTTGTATGTATGGACAACTGAAGCACCCTTGAAGTCTTGAGGCATGGTCTTCTGCTCCCAGATGTTGAAGAGCCATGTAAGCATTTGATATGTTTGATAACCACTATGCTTATAGATTTCTGGCAGCATTCTATCTAAACCAGGCACCTTTCCTTGTGACCGTTGTTCGTTGGCGGTTTCTGTCTCAGTAACACTAGCAGTCTAGTGAGCCCTTCATGTATTGGGAATCATGCTACACCATCGATAGCAGCTTTTGAAATTGCAGATGGACGATTAAGTAGACACAGTGTTCAACCCAGCGTTGGATGATGTCTGTCGTGTCTGTGTGTAGTATACTGCCATCTTCACTATGGAATGCTGCCACAAGAAAATGCATGTACAGTACTTGACTCATTGCGTGAGGCACAGAAAGCATGGTTATCTGTCAAAACTTCGATCACTAAGAGAGCCACCTGTTACAGCTCTAAACAATGTACTCTGTCTAAGCTGTATACAATAAAAAATGATTGGTGGAAGCACACAGCAGAAAATATTCAACAGGCTGCGGAACAGGAAGATCTTAAATGCTTTTACTATCAATTGAAAATGGTTTTTGGTCCCTTATGTCACTTCTTAGTATTAGCACGTTAGGGTTGAGATAGTGTAGAGGCTGCCCTATTAATCATAGACTTGGAAATGCAGGTTTGGAAGGGATCTTGAGAAGTCATTTAGTCAAGCCACTTGTGCTGTGGCAAGACCACGTATATACTTGCACCATTCCTGACAGGTGTTTGTCTACCCTATTATTAAAAACGCTAATAACTATTCTGTGCTAGTTTTGCGGATAGAGGAGCTTTTCTTCTTTTCTTTAGCACTAAGATTCAAACACAACCCTCTGTGGTCTGTTAACTGATATCAAGACTTACAGTTTTTCTTCTTTACTCTTTACTTTCTCAGGTGCGGAATCAAGTGGGGATATGGATGTTCTCCTGACCCATCCAAGTTTCACTTCTGAATCAACCAAACAGGTGCCTGTCTTTCTCTATACAACTTATTACTATTTAAAAGTTGAGTTTTATGAACTTTTATCAGCAGATCATAGAATCATAAATTCCTTTGCATTTGGGTTCATATTGCAGCTTTTTCCATTTATTCCTTGACAACTTTTTATAGTTTATTAATAAAATCCTGAATATATGATCTAAGCATTATATGGGGAATTAGGCAAACTACCTTTCATGTGTTTGGATGTGACACGTTTTAATCATTTTGTAGAAGTATTTTGCATAACTCTTATATATGCCAAAGAAATTTCACATCTAATATATCGAATGCAATGCGTGCAGGCCTGGCTCAATAGCTAATACTTTGCACTTCAGTGAGGAAGATAAAGTTTATTTCAGTCTCTTGCTCCTCAGGCCACCAGGGGATTAGTACTTAGTCCCTGTGGTGAAAAGGGCGTGATCCCTTTTGCCTAATACTACAGAAATGCTCAAAAATGCTGGCTGTTTGCAGCTGGAAGGACAATGGCCAGGACCGTGGAGGGCACAGGGTAATCAGACAGCTGCTAATTCAGTGTAATGTGCTTGGTATCTTTTTCTTATTTATAAATTGAGTGTACTTTTCTGTAGCATTGTATAGTGATCCTGATTTATATCACAACAAAAAAAAAAAGGCCCTGCCTTCTTTGAGACCATATGCACTTTTGGCAAAAAACAGGCTTTGATTATCATGTCACCAAAAATAGCCGTTTTCAGGAGAGTCCCCCACACCTCCCGAAAAAAGCATTTGTGTTTTTAAAATGGAAAAACATTCTCACAAGACGCTTAATGCGGGCTTGACTGTTGTATCTGAAGCTATGAGACTCTTATGGGGCACACCAAAAATGTCATTCATTTACATACCAGTGTCATTACACTCTGTTCTAGAGTTCCATTATTCTACTGGCAAGTTATGCAATTAAAGTGGAAGTAATGGATTTGAAGTGTCCATCAGTAGCAAAGTCTTTATTTTTTTTTTATATCAATGTCTCCCTCTTGCACTCATTATTACAGACACTGAGGGTGGAAACTCAGCAGAGGACAAGGGCAGACTTAAACTAGTTGAGTGACCCTGTAATTTTGTGCTCCCAAATATTTTGTTTGTGTAACCTCAACTTTTTAGAATTTCCAGGATCACATTTTCTGAGGTGTCTTGAAAGAATTGCATCGTTCTCTTAAAGAGTTTTTCCTGGTAGGCAATTGCATATATTTATACCGTTAACACACTTCAATCACTTTTTTCAAATAGGTCTTAAAGAGGAGTGAGGTACCTTTTTGTATGGAGCGAACCAACAGACTAGGAAACAAATCTCCCACCGTATATTATGCTACAGAAAAATCTTTAACCGTCTCTGAAAGTTGGCAGTGCTATTCTTTAGTATTTACAAGAGAGTATTTCTAGATTAAATCAAAGCAGATGCTAATGGACCTATGGAAACTAGCAAGCCACAAAAACAGAAGGTCATTAATTTAGAAATATAAGATTTAAAATTGTACAACAAGTTTTGTCAAGTCTGATGAAAATACTTCAGTGCTCTTCTTTTTCTTGCAATACAATAGAGGTTTGAGAGAACAATTTTCCATAACCAGATTCTCAAGTAATGATTTATTTATGGTATGTAGTTTCTGCCAAAGTCTCAGTATCTGGTCCTGAAAAAATATTTTCCATCAATGAGATCTCCTTGGTTTTCACAAGTATATATTGTTCATATGTGGGTCACGTTGCTGGTAGACAAACAGGTTCCTCTTTCTTAGTTAGGTAATGTTTCATTTCACTTTGTTTACTTTTGACATTAATTATTGTTTCCAGCCAAAGCTTTTGCACCAAGTTGTAGAACAACTGAAAAAAATCCACTTTGTCACAGACACATTGTCAAAGGGTGATACGAAATTTATGGTGAGTTTTCTTTGAATATTTAATGTAAAAGACAGTATCTCTGATTAATGTACAAGAAATACTTTTTACTGTTACATATCTCTGATTAAAAAAGGAAAGTTTATGCAGTAACTCAAAGTAATAGTTGGCTTTTTGTTATAATATTAACGTCCTACAACAATCTGTCTGTTTGCAATAACCAGAGAGAATTTTTTCCCTAAGAAGCATTTTATCCCATTCTGTTTATATTAAAAAAAAAAAAAAAAAAGTCTGTTTCAACGACATGTGTGGAAATGTTTGTAATGAACTTTCTTTCCTTTTGTACATTTGTCACGGAGTGTGGGGGAGTCGGGCCCTGCACCTCTCTTCCTGGAACCCACAGTGACTTTGAGCCAGCCAGTAAAACAGAAGGTTTATTGGACAACAGGAACACAGGTTACAGCAGAGCTTACAGGCACAGTCAAGACCCCTCCATCGAGTCCTTCTGGGGGTTCAGGGTGCTTGGATCCCAGCTAGGATACCCTGAATTCCGCCCGACAGCCCCAAACCCCAACCTCTCCTCTGGTCTTTGTCTCTTTCTCAGGTCAGGAGGCCACCTGATCTTTTTGTTCTCCAACACTTTCAGTTGCAACCTTTGCAGGGGAGGGGCCCAGGCCATCAGTTGCCAGTAGACAGGGCATCAACCATTCTCTGTGCAGACACCATCACACTGGCCTTCTAACACTCTGCAATAATAACATGCCATTATTTTAAATTGTAAAAAAAAAAAAAAAAAAAACCAATACAAAAACAAATAGTGTGTAAGGAGTGAAAACTCTAAATCCTATCTCTCGGCGACTTACTGTCAGAGTCCAGTGTGTCATAATGTTCAACATATCTCCATCCACCCCACCAACTACTGTACTCACTTTCTAATTCTTTTAATGCTTCTCCCCACTGGCTACTCTTTCCCTTCTCATGCCCCACTACACACCTCTTTACTAACACATTTCTTAGGCCAGATTCTCAGACTCAAAGTACACTCCCACCTTGCTGTCACTGCCTCTGGCCTATAATGCACTTTCAGCTCCTTCAGCCTACACTGGATGATGATCCTGAAATTTGTCTTGAATTCACAATTTGGTCTAGATAGCCATATATTTGATGTGAAACTCTCCAAGATTCAGAGGAACCATCTTCTGCTGTGATAATAGCCTCTGTTACTTGAAGATGTAGACTGTTCTGGTGTGGGTTTCTGTATCATCCTCTTTAGTTCTGGATGCCAGTTTATGGCATATGAGAAATTTTGTGTCTAAGCTCAAACATCTTTCTATTAATTTCACATCTAAATCAAAGTAAAGGAAAAAACCTTCTCCCAGGCTTGACATTCAGAAATAGGGCATTCCTCTGAAAAATTACATCTGAAGTCAGCCATCCAGTATTGTAGAACAGAACATAAAAGGAATCTTTGACCCCAGAATAGCTCTGAGGGTTTATGACCAGTCTTACATTTCATTGTAATGTACCTTATCGGGAGACAGACCCTTAAGCTAAGCACTCCTCTCTGTCTGCAAGAACAAGCTGAAGTCTTTGCTTTTCAAAAGAGAAGTTGTTGTTTTTCTTTTGGGTTGTTTTAGGGGTGTGGTTTTTTTGTGTTTTGTTTGTTTTTTGAGTATTGAGCGAGTGCTATGATGTTTCACTTCTACCTGGAGTTTTGTCTCTACAGGCTCCAAATACTTTGTTCTTAAAGACTGATGAAAAGTTAATCCCAACAGATGAGTAAAACCCTAAGAAACAGTTATGACTGGACTGAAGACAGTAATTGATTAGTTCCATTCAATCTTGGTAGTAGCTTAATGATGATTTTCATAAGCCAGAGACTTGTGGGACTAGTGTTGCTGGGCATGCTGTGGGAATCCACTTTTTGCTAAATGATCACAGTTAAGTTTATATTAAACTATTAAATTAAAATAAACCATAGAAAAGAATGTAAAATATAAACTAGATCCTACACATGAACTGTTTCAAGTGGATATAAATATCTATTCTTGAAACTTATGAGGCTGTTACAGAGGGAAAGGTATTATCAAGTGGTTCCTTATATTTTCACTTGAAGTAAAGGGGATGAGAATCAGAAATGGATTTCTGTGCTCACCTCAGTTAAACTCTGTGAACAGTTTCTTGTGAAATTAAACTTGTTGTTTTTCCTGGCGTTTTTTAGAAGGATAAAATCAGTGAAGTTGTTACACTCCGTGCTCCTGGGATGAAAAAAAAATATAAAGAGGAAAATTAAATTGAACTTCATCCCAGTACTCTGGGCTATTCCCAGTTGCTAATTCAATAGAATGGCTCTTACTGATGAAGAATATATGCAGGATAGTTGCTTGATTGCCCCAGACTATGTAGTGCATGTGTTTTATGTACTTGTGTGAGATTTTCAAGTAGCAAAACGAGGAGAGATAGGACTTCATCAGTCACAGCAGATCAGTGAAAGCCACATTTAGAACGACCTTTAAGTAATTAGCAGAAGCTGCAGGGACCCACCCAAAACGGTGACCATTGATAACGCACCAGCTGGTTATATGATCCAATGTTAGACTGATAGGTGAAACCACCCGAAACACCAGTTCTTGGGATAAGCTCTTTGTAATGGAACCAGATCTATGCCAGAAACTGGTCACACTGGGATTTATGTCTGGCCAAACTAAAAAGAATTCTGTAGGGTAGCAGTGAATTGTCTGGTGTCTCACTCTGACCTAGGATATTTCAGTCTTCTGTCCTCTTAGCCACAGAGCTCCTCTGATCAGAAATATTTCTATTTTCTGCTAAGGACACTGTGATAGGAAACAGTGGTAACATTTTTGACTGTAGTATTTTCATTTTCTTGTGTCTCCCCTAAATGTTCTAGTCTTTATTTTTTTTAAAAGACACAATTCACTGATTTTTGGTGCATCTCCCTTTCAAAGCTATTAAATAAGGGATAGTGGATTTGAGATGAAATTCAATTTCTGTAGGAGTAACTGCTACTTCACCTTGGCCAGCCCTTCCGGTATTAGAACCAACTTGCTCTGAATTTAAATCTTGACCAATAGCATTTCTAATGTACAAGTCTATAAGAATGTGACATTTTACTGCCTATGTTCTGCGTAAAACAGTTATTACTGGAGAGGACACTATTGATGTGTCAGGGTAGAATAAGTAGAAATGACAGGCAGTGTTGAAATCTTGGGAAAGTAAGTGGAATCAGGACTGCAGCTGAAGTTAGAAATGTCCCAGAGTGAAGACAACAGAGCTTATAAAAGAACCATAACATGTTCCAAAAGGATACAGAATTGTTGAGCTTTCAGAACAAAAGTAATCAGGGAAGGAAGGGAAAAACTTAGTGTAGCTGGAATACTTTTTCTACAAGGTTTTTTGGGTTTCCTGTTTAAACAGCTCTGATCATTCATCATAACTCTTCTCCCTCACCCCCGTCATCCCAGACAAAGTTATCAACTACACATAAAATAAAGCTTGACGGTGAATTAAATGGATTATACAATGATTCTTTCTGTAAGAGCCTTTCTGCTTTATTAAATGTCAGAAAATGCCTTTCCGTTCTGACTTGCATTAGCTGCAATTTTTATCCATGCTTTCCCTCTGCTTTTCTGTTTAGCTGTCATTTTCCATTCGTGACCATGCGTTCTCAGCATATTTGTAATTGCAAAAGTAGAGGCCTGGGAGCTGGGACTCTGGAGTTCTATTTGTGCCTCAGCTTCCCAACCTCAAAACAGTTACTTACCTACTCTGTGGTGTATTTTGATTTTTTTCCCTAAAATCTCATGTTCTTTAGGTGAAAGGTGGCATAGAGGTACACATTATTCTGCTCCTTCTGTTTTAGCTGCTGTGTTAGGGATTGTGTCAGTTGCTACTCAGTTATGGAATTGGTATGTCTATATATCCCTGAAGCAGGGAGGGATAGTTGAGATGTCCTTTTGAGTCCTTTACTTAACTATATTCTAGCTGATTGTGTGCCTTTAGGAAAGGAAGAGGAATTCCTTATGTTTAGTAGCTCTCCAGTTTAGTATTAAAAAAGTTTATGCTATCTGGGGGAAAGGGCCTGGTTTGTGTTAAGTTTGAGACACCAGGCTAATTTCAGCCTTGAGTGTTGTGATACTTGCAGAGTTTAGATTTATTTATTATTTAGGAGGTTTTTAATAAGTTTACAAATCTTTGCCAAGCGAGTATCAGAAGCGCAACAAATATTACAACAGTTAGGTTTTGTTTAAAGAGACATATACAGGAATATTGTCATCAGATCTTTATATTTAACATATTATAGAGTGATTATAATTAAAATCCCTGTGTTTCTAGTGGTCTTACTAAATTGAGTGATATCTCAATATACACAGTTAACAGATAGACCTACCCAGTCTAATGTAAAATATCCAAAAAAAAAAATTGGACAGGTATATTGGGATTTTTTGCAGGTGAATGTATTTTTTCTGAGTATTAAAGGTAACCAAATATCTAACTATCTATTTGTCCTCTGTCTATTTTGATGGGTTCATAACTGATGTGTTAATTTTTCTATAACAACCACGATCTATATATAAACATAATAATTTTAACAAATCCTCTATGGTTGGGCTATTTTTCTTTTTTCAGTGAGAGTCTGCAAACAGCCAGGCAGCTACAAGCAGATGAGATTAATTCTTCATTTCCATTTTTTGTGATCATTTCCATTAGAAAGCCTTAGGAGGATTAGCGAAGGATCATGTGTTCATAATATCCAGCAATTTGTGATACTTGGTTACTGTTTGCATCCTAATACTCTCTGACTGGACATGTCCACCCTATAGGCAAAAAATAATCCTCTTTCACCACAATTTCTCCAACATTTATCCCCATTCAATCTATATTTTTAACCTGACTGGTGTGAGATACCACTGAAACAGTATCTTGAAGTTTTATTTTATTGTGCTGCATACTGAAGTTGTTGGTACTCCTTTTTTTTCCAGATCAGACCCCATTCTTCTGGGGTAATTTGTCTACCCACATCATTTTCTCAGTGTGTCATATATAGACCCTATTTTTTTAGGAAAGCTGTCTGCAAAGATTAATATAAATTAGTTATATTTTTTGTGTTTTTTTTCCAGGTTGCCATCACTTCTTTATCATTAGCTGTCTGTATAGAAAGGTTTCAGAGTGGTAACCTTGTTAGTCTGTATCAGCAAAAACAATGAAGAGTCTGCTAAGGTGCCACAAGGACTCTTTGTTCTTTTTGTATAGCAAGGGTTGTCTAGAAAGTTTAGAAACATTAATGCCTGAGTTGAGAGTACAAGTACCAGGACAGAATGGGTCAGTTAAATTTAGTTTTGATAGCTAAATAAGTTAGAAAAGTTTCTTGACTGAATAGCTGCCTAGCCGTGCATGTGTATTCCATTGCTCTCCCAATGTTTGAAGCGCTCTGGTTTGCGATCTGAATTAAAATCTGGACTATTTGCAGTGGGTGTCATTGGCAAGGGAGAAGAGCTTATTTTCTCTCTAGTTCTATCCAAAAGTCATAGCATTTTGCCTTTGCTAAAGGATGTCAATTTCTGGAGTGTTTGATTTTTATTAATCATGGTAGCCTAACAGTGTGTACACTGCTGCAATATTCTTGTTCATTAAAGACCCAGTGTTTCCCTGGGTCAGTGCACACTCCCGTCCACTACTGTTTTGAGTTGGTTGGCTTGATAGTGCCATAGACTATTTGGAAGAGCTAGTCCCCTCTGATGGGTCTGTACAAAGTTACTGGTCTCACTCTTGGTATTTTCGTATTTCATATAAATTCTAACAACGTCCTCTGTATTCCTATAAGTGTTTTCTAAAGGTAAGTGATAGTAATGAGTCCTGGAATGAATGTTATCCTGGAAACAAAAAAAAGCTTTACTACAGATTAGCAATCTTCCATCGTGGTTATTAACAGGGGGAAATCATAAGCCCAAACAAGGAAGTTTAATAAGCAAACCTTTTATTCACCTCTGAGACTGTATGCCTGTGCATGATCACATAACTAGACAGACTCCACAGTCTACGTTTTAAAACTATTTTAGTGTTTTTCTCTTTTAAAAGGAAAAAAAAAAAAGCCCAAGACAATTTAACTCTTATAACTTTATAATTTCTGCTTTCCTTGTGTCCTTTTAGGGTGTATGTCAGTTGCCAAGCGAAGAAGATGGAACCAATTTTCCATACAGGAGAATTGATATCAGGTAAAATTTAAATGGAATAGGCCTGCACTCCTAGGGTAGAACAGACATTTGTTAAAGCATCGTCCAAAATGGGGGCATTTGTCATGATTCCACCTCCTTGTGTGTATCATACAGAACAGGACTGCACAGCCCACTCAGCTTCATGATGGGGCATTTATGAAAGTGGTGTGTCCCAATCCCTGACTGCAAAGCAAGCCTCCCTTCTCCTGATTCCAAAACAAGGATCTTCATTGCTATCCTTCCCCTCCAGCAATTACTGAACAGGGAGGTTTGTCAGGGTACTGTGCCTTAACCGCTTAGTAATAGTTTAATGGCAAGAGTTGTTGCACCACCCTTTCCTTTTGTATGTGCCTGTAGGATGATGGATTTTTAGGAATATTGCAATCTCTCTGGTGATGTTTTAGGAATAGTTATACAGAGTCCTGTAATGTGGTGCCAGTACAGCATGGGGTTTTGCTGTAAATGGTAATAAGACTAGAGAAACTGTGCCTCAAGTGAATTCCAGCTGACTTGGAACTGAGATTTTGTTTTTTGTTTTTTTTACTCTAGGCTGATCCCAAAGGATCAGTATTATTGTGGGGTACTATACTTCACAGGCAGTGACATATTCAATAAGAACATGAGAACTCGTGCCCTGGAAATGGGCTTCACAATCAACGAGTACACAATCCGGCCCTTGGGAGTTACTGGTGAGTTTGGTCTCCATGCAGAGTGCTCTTTCCGGTCTCTCTTGTTGTGATGCTCCCCAAGGGTACTCAGGGTTGTGAGGCACTTCACTGCCTGCCCTTTGTGTGCAAGGGTCTTGTCTGTGCCTGCTGTAGCTCAGCTCCCTGAAACCAAACCCCTCTGGCTACACACAGACTGCTTTCGAGGCCTCCACAGATATCTCTCTTTGTGCAGGCTAATAAGTACACACCAACCCTCAGAGTCCTCGGCCCGCACCTTGCAGTGTCCCACTCCTGTCACTGAATGCTCACAGAAATTAGTAGATTGGCTCTTCCCCCAGGGAACATTGTACACACATTTGTTTGATTCAGCTCCTATATAACATTACAGCACTGAGATATATTTATAATGAAAACAATCATAAGTTTATTATTAGAAGCTAAGATTTAAGAGATAGTAAGGATAACAATGGAAGCAGAAATGGTTATATATAAAACACGCTTCCTAGAGTTAGAGGTTTTAGTCTGTTAGTTTCTCACCTAAAGCAGTCTCCCAGCATCTCCAACCATCATGGCTGAGAGGTTCTTTCATGAATGCAAAAAGCACTGTCCTTTTTGGTTCCTCAGTGGAGGATAAAGAGGTCTCCTTCTCCTTATAGCCCCCCAAATTAATTGTTTTGTCGTCAGAGTCCCCTGTAATTTAGGTTTCAGAGTAGCAGCCGTGTTAGTCTGTATCTGCAAAAAGAACAGGAGTACTTGTGGCACCTTAGAGACTAACAAATTTATTTCAGCATGAGCTTTCGTGAGCTACAGCTCACTTCTTAGGATGTAATTTAGTCTCTCATATCTACCCATCCCCATTTACTCCTTGTGCAGATTTGGCTTCCATTATATTGGCTTACAATGATTAATTTACATAGCCAACAATGTGACACATGAATAAGTTTCCTTTGTGTGACTCAAAACCTATTTGTCAACTCCAGCTTGGGGGATAGTCGTCTTAAAACATATTTTCAGTACACATACACAACTCCTGAAATATCATCCATACATAGATTTTTGCAACACTTCTAAGGATCAGTATGACACGCTTTTATTAGATAGTCTACAAAAGCAATGTCGTGGGTCTAGTGAGTTTGTCAGGGCTGCTAGGAGTTGTTGCAGAACAGTGAACCCTTTGCCAGTTGGCACTGAGGGGTTATTAGGTTCTCAGGAAAGTGTGAACCTTTCTTCTCCAAACAGACCCATACACACACAATAGTATTTCAGGATGTTTCAAGGGCTACTGCCAAATGCCACAGTTAAATGTAGCACGCTATTCTCTCTGGCTTCGGAGACCTACCTAGTATCAGGAGGCACCTTTCTTCTCTCCTGCATACAAGATATCCCACCTCTGGGTCTTCCTGATCCAGCTCAATGGAATTTTGCCATTGATTTCAATGAGTACAAGATCTGGTCTATTTGTGCCACACAGGGCAGGCATCTGTTTTCCAGCACTATAACAAGACTGTAGCTTTCTGTTGGTTTGGGATGGGCGTACTGTCTAATTTTAACTGACGGTGTATATTTTTAAAGCTGTGTCAAGAGCTAGAGTTCTAGGATTGACACTCTAAGGTTGAGATACAAAGTTGCTGCATTTACAGTGATACATTCAACACCTTGTGACATACTGATCAGGTTTTTTTGCACAGAAGATGTAGTTTTTAGACCTTATCTAACTATTAACCAGACTCCTATTTTCCTTTTCATTCATTTACGCAGCTTCTTGGTTTTCAGACATCAGCCTGTTTTTTCTAGATAAACCTGTCCTTGCTTTATAAAATGGTGTCTGCATAGCACTGCTACTTGTCATGCCTTGCGAAGTTGCTGTCCTTCACCTGTCTGTCATCTTTATTGTATTTGCAGGAGTTGCTGGGGAGCCCCTCCCAGTAGAGAGTGAAAAGGATATCTTTGACTACATACAGTGGAAGTATCGAGAGCCAAAAGAACGGAGTGAATAACTTGCCTTCAGAGGTTCACTAGCTAGTGCTCACTTATTTTGTAGCTTTTATGAATAATCAGCGGAGTCAAAACTAGGTGCATATTTATTGCTTGAACGTTACTTCAGAAGGTGTGTATTACTGACACTGTTTTTAAACAATAGTTCCATGGCACTAGAGTAAAATGTGTTGTAAAAATTAAATCACCTAACATTGAAACTTGATTACTTTCCTTTTATTCAAAAATATCTTTAATACACACCTGGTTTTTATCTGAATTTGAATTAGTCCCTTTGCTAAGGTGCTAAGATAAGTCTGCAGAGAAAATGAGCAACCAAGCAGCTCCCTCACAATAAAATTTCTCATAGATTAAATTGGGAATTGGTCCAGATTTTGTCTTCTAATAATAAATTATAGTCTTCCTTTTTCTCCCTGGGATACTAGATATCTGTGTTTAGAAAGCACAGCTTTTGTTTTATTACTTTCCCCTACAATTTCCATGGAAAAATGTGGCTGCTCAACAAAGACAGTTACTATTAGTATATTCAATGGTGGCTTCTAAATTAAGATATTGTATTTGTTTTTCATAAGTCAATGTACTTGTCATAAATAATATTTAAAATATTCACCATGTGAATAGATTTATGGGTGGCCAAGTTAGTAGGTGCAAAATAATGAATTAAAGTCACAATATCCCCTCTTGTCTCTTGACAGTAACAGCATTAGTTCATGGGATCACACTCTCCATGTAAAGAAAACTGCATTTTAATTTTGATACATTTCCCTGAAGTGCTGCAAGCCAGAGGTCAAATCTGCAGACTTCACAATCATGATAAACTTTAAAAAGCTGGAAACCATATCAGATTTCTGTTAAAACACATTGAAGATGCTCAGCACAAAACTCAGCTATTTATTATTAAATATAACAGACGAGCAATTGCATAAGGAAACAGTTTGGTTTAATAGCTATTTACTGTATGTTAGGATCATAGCACTTAGGGAAAGGAATTAGCAGATAATCAAGTCCATTCCTATAGGTCTTCACCTCCTGCCCTGAACTATAATTGTGCACTGTAAACTGGCTGCACATTCCATCTCAATCATGACTGTTCAAGTGGCAGGTGAAATTTTATATTTTTAATTACACAGCCAGTAAATATGTTGGCAGACAGAGCATTTTTGATGTTTTTAGATGAGAGGTTTTGTTACAGGTTTTGCACTGATAGCAATTAGAAGGTGTCTGTCACTGTGGTATCTAAATACTATAGAAAGAGTGAAAAAAAATATTCACATAGTGCAGGCTAGGTGCAGTTTAAGTTGCAATATAACTTTCATTATAACCCCAGTTTTTACTTATTCACCACTTTCACAAATTCCCATTGACGGTCTTAATGATTTTTTCCCTATGTGCAGCTTGCAGTATCTTAGGTGTCTACTGCCTTTTGCCCTAGATAAAGCTTGCTCTCATCTCTGTGCTGGTCTTTGTAAATAGTTTATGAAGCACTTTTTGATGGTGTCTGACATTTACATGCGATTCTGTCATTGAGTCTGAGATGGAGCCGGAAGTGGAAACAGCTTTCTTCTGTGGCTCTGAACATTCTGGAAACACTTGGGAAATAATTTGACTCTACTGACAAGTACATTGCAATTCCTGTGAAAGAATCTACTAGTTCCTTTAGTAATTTTTTTATTTTAGTAAATAACTAAATAGTTGAAAACCAGCTGGAGAACCTCTGAATTTTTATACATGCTACAGCTATGATAGTTATAAAAAAGAAGCCTAGATAGATTGTAAAAGCAGACAAAAAATCAAGTCCTTTTGTACTTCATGCTATCTGAAAGCATAAATGATTTTTGTAAGCATCTGATGGCTACTCAGTGCAGCCCACAAGGATACAACAGAGCCCATATGAATGAAATTTATCTCTAAGGTTGCCCAGTGCCCAGATCTCACTTTGAGCTGGTTGTTTCCTCCAGTGCAGGGCTCTGTTGGCCTGTGGAAGGTTAGGAATAGTTTTATAGAATCTTACATAAATTAACTCTGGAGCAGACAGCAAATCCCTTGTTCTGCCTCTGGATCCAGTGTTTATTGGCTCTTTAGGTTCTTTGGCAGATGTTTAAGCGAGATCGTTGTGGCAGCCCAATGAGCAGTGGTCGGCAAGACAAACCAGGGCCACAATCACAGCGTTGGAAAATTTCTGGACCTTGAGCAACATCTTTGTGTCCCCGGCGGGAACAGACCAGTCCTTCACGGAGAACTGGCTTACAGATTTTGGTCCAGAAATGGCGAGCGCAGCAAAGCCCAAAGGCACAATCTGATGTGCGAAGGCAGCTTTCTCCCTCTTGACCTGCAGTAAGCAGAATAAAATGTATAACATACCCCATGTCTTTGAGGTTCTTGGCTTGAGCGGTGGGCACTGAGTCAACAGCTCAGAGGAAAGTTGCTGACCACAAAACTGAGGATTGCTAGCAGAGGGGTGGGACTCACTTCAAACCAGTCCTGATCTGCCCCATTGTGGAAAACCCTCTCTCCTCCCCTGCAAAGACTTCTAGCTGATCTTCTGGCTTAAAAATCAGCAGGCATGCTAATGGTTAAACATAAGCCATAACTGTGGACAAGGCTTGCAAGAATCTTCCTTCATATCAGGATTATTTTTCCAAATGAAAAAGATCTTGGGCTCCTACTCCCTCCCAGTTTTACCATTTTGAAATCTATCTGCTCTATTCACCAAAGAAGTTAGCAGCTAGTGGGGTGCCTATGGAACATTACCAAGTGATAATGGCACCTACAACTACTACTACAGGTTGGTTGGTTGGTTGGGCCGGTTTTAAGAAAAAGCTGCATTGTCTATAGATTATACACATAACCTGTCTATAGAATCATAGGACTGGAAGGGACCTTGAGAGGTCATTTAGTCCAGTCCCCTGCACTCATGGCGGGACTAAGTATTATCTAGACCATCCCTGACAGGTGTTTGTCTAACCTGCTCTTAAAAATCTCTAATGTTGGAGATTCCACAACCTCCCTAGACAATTTATTCCAGTGCTTAACCACCCGAACAGGAAGTTTTTCCTCATATCCAATCTAAACTTCCCTTGCTGCAATTTAAGCCGATTGCTTCTTGTCCTATCCTCAGAGGTTAAGGAGAATAATTTTTCTCCATCTTCCTTGTAACAACCTTTTTATGTACTTGAAAACTGTTATCCTGTCCCCCCTCTGTCTTCCCTTCTCCAAACTAAGCAAACGCAGTTTTTTAGACTTCCCTTATAGTGATGTTTTCTAGACCTTTAACCGTTTTTGCTGCTTTTCTCTGGAGTTTCTCCAATTTGTGCACATCTTTTTTTGAAATGTGGTGCCCAGAACTGGACACACTACTCCAGTTGATGCCTAATTAGAGTAGAAGAATTACTTCTCATGTCTCATTTACAAAGGCAAGAATGTATTTGAGTCACCTCATCCTCCCTTTCCTAAGTCCTCTCTTTGCATATGCCTGCTTGTGATTTTCTCTTAAATTGTAAGTTCCTTGAGAAAGAGATTATTTCCTCTCTGTGACCCCATTCCTACAACCATTTAAGCACATGCATAAGTTTTTACAATTTCAGACCTATCATATGCAAATATATTACAAATAATAATAGTAATAGTTCTTTTGAGCTTTTTGAATAACTGAGCTCTTGAGACCTTATTGCCCTCTGCTGCTTTGGTTCTGTTTGATCCTTTTTCTAATGTCAGTTTCCCTAGGTTAATGTTTTATTAATCTTAATTTTTGTATTCCCTGACTTGTTACATATTTAGTTCCTTCCATTTAGAGAGATTCATATTACGTTACCTGTAAAATTGAGATACTGATACTGACCTTTATTAAGCACTTTGAAATCTGATGAAAAGCACTACATAAGAGCTAGGTATTTATTATTAAATGCCAACAGTGTGCTCTCTTACAGTTGTTTGCATTTTGTTTGCACTAGATACAATGTGAAGACAGCCCCAAATAGTGGCATCCTAACATGAACTTTCATCCTGCAAGTAATCTGTGTTAGAAAATTGACAAATAAGAAACTAATCTAACAATGTTTATTTCTGAGCAAGTACTAGCACTCACAATTTAAATAAATGGAGAACAGCACATTGCTGAATGTTCTTAACAAAGCCTGACCTCTTCCCACTCCTTTGCTAGTTTGCTAGCCATTAACTAGCAAAGTTGGTTTCTGACTTTTATGAAAAGTGATTTGTGATGAGCACAGTGTAAATTGCTAAGTAGATCCAGATTCCATGCTGCACTTAGTGCAGCCAGGGATGGGGAGGGACACCAAGGTAGTTGTACTTCAGTTTTGTGACACCTGGATTCTAGAACTGTTTGGGAGGCCAAAGGCTGCAATAATTTAAACCTGGCTGTCCCTAGCTCAAAAGGTGGTTGGAAGCCGGGAATAACCTCGGAATAAGAACACTCAAGCTGTGCTCCCTATGCCAAGGGCACGGTGGCAGAGAGCTGCTTTTCCTGATGAAAAGGGAATTTCCAGATAACAGCGAAAAGGCTGGCTTAATCAAGTTTTGCATCACCAGAGTGGGGTCCAGAATCTAGTCAAAATATTCCTAGTGAGTAAAGAGATAACGTGGGTGAGGTAATATCTTTTGTTGGACCAATCTCTGTTGGTGAGAGAGACAAGCTTTTGAGCTTCCACAGAGCTTGAATATAAAAGATGTTACCTCACCCACCTTGTTTCTCAAATATCCTGGGACCGATGAGGCTACAATACTGTATTCAAACCTGATAAGTAACAGTTTATATTTTTATAGAAAAGATTTTATGGGGATTATTGTTCTCTGCATTTGTCTTAACACAATTCCTGACAATTTAATATTCAAAACACCTAATTCTGTGATTGGCATTATTATAACTTCCATGTAGGAAATAATATGGTTATCCTCAGTGCACAATTTTAAAGCACATTGATCCCAATCTGTTTGCTTTCTTTATGTAATAGAATGCTAGGGGTCTCCTCCTTTTCCTAATGGAAGTTTACATACACATGCCTCCATATAATTTTACTTTTCCAATCTGGAATATATTTCTCCTCCAAAATTAAATATAATTACTGGTATTTCTCTGGTTTTAGGCCCATTTTACCTTTATTGCTTGGAGATTTGACAAGTCCTTTTTTAGAGTTCTTTTCTTGGATCTGGTGTTGAGTTGTCCCTTTTGAATCAGAACCATCCTGTTCATCAGTCCTTCTTCCTTCTGTTGGGGTAACTTCTTCAGTCTGGCTGCAAACATCTGGTATAAAGGTGGAAGGTTGTAATTTTGGACAGAAGCGCGCGGGGGGAAGAATGCCGACATAACTGCTTTGAGACAACAAATGATCTTTTATTCCAGATGTGAAAATGGATCCAATTGTCTTGTCTCCCTCCCTCATACATCATACTTTTATAGGCTCATACCTGTGTAGGTTTTAAGGATAAAAGGGATCATTATGATCACCTTAGTCTGACCTTTTGCATAACAGACCATAGATTCTCACCCAGTAATTTCTGCATTAAACCTATAAGCTCTGTTTGAGATATAGCAGTGGTTCTCAACCAGGGGTAGGCATACCTCTGAGGGTACACAGAGGTTTTCTAGGGGTACATAAACTTATCTAGATATTTGACTAGTTTTATAACAGGTTACATAAAAAGTACTACCAAAGTCAGTACAAACAAAAATTTCATATAAACAGTGACTTGATTATACTGCTCTATATATTATACACTGAAATGTAAGTACAATATTTATATTCCAGTTGATTTATTTTATAATATGGTATAAATAAGAAAGTAAGCAATTTTTCAGTAATAGCATGGTGTGAGATTTTTTGTATTTTTTGTGTCCGATTTTGTAAGCAAGTAGTTTTTAAGTGCATCTTGGGGATACGCAAGAAAAATCAGACTCCTGAAAGGGGCACAGTTATCTTGAAAGATTGAAAGCCACTGAGCTATAGCATATCTTTTAGAAAGGCATCCTGTCTTGGTGGATTCTCCATCACTTAAAATCTTTAAATCATATCCCTAAGTCAGTTGTTCTAATGGTTAATGAGCCTAATTTTAAAAATGTGTACCTTATTTTTACTCTGAATTTACCTACTTTCAGTTTCCAACCATTGAATTTTGTCATGCCTTTTTCTGCTAGATTAGAGTCAGCTGTCCACTGTCAAAGTCTCTTTCCTATATAGGAGTTGTAGGCCATGATCAAGGCATTTTCTGTTCCTCCCAACTCCTTTCCAGTATCACTGCCTTCCAGAATACTGTCTCCCATCTTATAAGTGTGACCTTATGTTCTTTGTTCCTACATGTTTGTGACCTTGCATTTGACACTGTTAAAACACACATTGTTCAAGTGAGCCCACCCTACCAAGTGATTCATGTTGATCTATATAACTGTTCCCATCATTATTTATCGCTCCATCAATTCGTGTCATCTGCAAACTTTACCAGCACTGATTTTACATTTCTTCCCAGATCATTGATACAGATATTGAATAGCATTTGGTGAGAACAGATCCCAGTGAGACTCCCACTAGA
Organism: Chelonoidis abingdonii; assembly: GCF_003597395.2. NCBI lineage: Eukaryota > Metazoa > Chordata > Testudines > Testudinidae > Chelonoidis > Chelonoidis abingdonii. Next base: position 167,801,551 of record NC_133770.1, on the reverse strand, counting down.
AACACATCCCGCCCCCCTTAGGAGGAGGATTCCCTCTTTAGTTAGTGTCAGCTAATCCAGTTTCTAATGTATTTAATATGGCCCGTATTGATTTTTTTTACAGTGTTAAACTTTTTAATCAATGTCACAGGGGAATCAAACACATTACAGAAATTAAAGATAGTTGTGTTGATATGATGTATTTTATTAACCCAACTTGTCATTTCAGACGCACGCTATTATTTTTAAGATCTGTTTTCCATAAAACCTTGTTGATCATGACCAATTATGCCACCATCCTTTAATTCTTTACTGATTGGATCCCATACAATCCTTTCCATTACTTTTCCTGGGATTAATGTCAGACTAACTGTCCTATAGTTATTCCTGATCATCCCAGTTACCCTTTCTAAACATTGGTACAATATGAGCATATTTTCAAGTCCTCTGGAACTTTCCAGTATTCCAAGATTTGTTAAGTCAATATTAACGATTCAGAGAACTCTGGCAATTCTCTAATCTTGGATGCAGGTTATCCAGGCCTGATGATTTTAAAAATATTTAATAGTTGCTGTTCCTACTTATTGGTGGAATAGCAAGGATGTTAACATGTCATCTTATCATTGTAATATATTAAAACATCGTTGTACTACAGTAGAACTTGAGAGTTACGAACCCCAGTGTTACAAACTTACTGGTCAACCACACACCTAATTTGGAACTGGAATTACACAATCAGGCAGTAGCAGAGACCATAAAAAACCCAAAACACACAGATACAGTACTGTGTTAAATATAAACTATTAGAAAAATAAAGGGAGAGTTTAAACAAGATTTGACACGGTAAGGAAACTGTTTCTGTGCTTGTTTAATTTTAATTAAGATGGTTAAAAGAAGCATTTTTCTTATGCATAGTAAAGTTTCAAAACTGTATGAAGTCAATGTTCAGTTGTAAACGTTTGAAAGAACAACCATAAAGTTTTGTTCAGAGTTATGAACAACCTCCATTCCTGAGGCGTTTATAACTGAGATTCTATCGTACTTTCCAAACAAAGAATTATTATTGAATACTTTTGCCTTTTTCATATCATAATTGATATCTTTACAATCCTTATCTAATTTCAGACCTATGAAATTGTTCAGATTTAATTTGTTCCTGATATATTTAAATAATTCCTTCTGATTGTCCTTAGCCCTACTGGCCACAGATATTTTTTTCCCCCCATTGATACCTTTAGCTTCTTTTGAGTTGTATGCAGTTCCTAACTACCAGTTTTAACTCATTACTATCAATTGCCCTATTTTAAATGTGTTCAGATGCATGTATAGAACTTTTATTACTTTGTTATTTTACAGATGTCTCATGGTAAAGTAGTTGCTTGTTTTAAAGAAATGCAGGAGAGCTCGATGATCTCAATATTAACAGGAGGTAAGGGAAAACCAGAAAAAAATTTAAAACAGGCACCAACCACTTCTGTGTTTAGACTATATAGATTATAAACATATAGTTCTAATTTCTACCAACCTTTAAATATCACAGACACCAGATGATTATAGCTTACCATTTAGACAAATAGTCCCTGGGCAGCACATAGCATTACGCTTGCATCTTCTTCGTAACCCACGACAGGTAGCACAGAAGGGCACTTCATCTTCAGGCTTGAGGCAGAATTTGCTAGCATTACAGTCCTGGTCTGTTATGCACTGTGAACTCTACAAAGAAAAAATAATTTTCCTCAGAGGGGGAAAAGACTGTAAATCAGCAATATTTAGAATAGAATATACGTTGCTCGCACACCAAAAAAACAAACTACTGCCCCCTTCATTGATCAGTCCAACATGTTATTTTTGGAATAATCTTTCTTGGGTCTGGTCTATGATCTTCCATTTGATTGGGAGCTCTGGAGGACAAGGTCTACACCTCTCTATATTGGGGCCAGCACAGTTGTGATCTTCAGCAAGTAACAGTAACAGCTTGTTAACAAAACTGACATGTTTTTAAAGCAGCAGTTTGTGCACATTTGTGTTTGTTATATGTGCCAGTAGTTAAACTAGCCTAATGTTACACAGCAAATCACTTCTCAAATCAAGATTTGAACACTAGCACCCTTTGCTCACCCCGTCTTGCACTCAGTGCATTAGAGCATAGTGCTCTGCTGAAGAGCTGATTAGTGCTGACAGGCCACTTGCTCTGACTTCATTTATATTTTAATAGGATGATTTCTTGATGTCATTCCATTTTTTAAATGTTTCCAATTTAGAAATGCACAACAGCTATGACAGTATTAAAATTCTATCTGCAAGGATGGTTGATCCAACTCATTATCACATAGCTGGGTCTGTTGGGGTCAGGAACATAAGTATTTTTTGTTTCCTCTTAACAATTCTAATACTTTCTGGGCCAAGCAGTACTCCAAGTAGTTGTAACCCTTCTATTTAAAAACTGAAATCAATCATAAGATTTTTGCAAAATATTACTAATATTGAGATTGTTTAACCCTTGAAAATCCAATTCAGGTCCCCAACTGACCCCCAGAGCTCTCACCTTTCTGGTGCCCTGCACTTCAGCTGAACTCTTGATGCTGTTGTAGTCTAGGACCAGGGCTACCAATGGGGAACAGATGCAGCTGAGCCCCAGCAGCAAGACTGCCACCATTCTTCAGGCAGGTTGATCTGTGCTTCCCCCCGTGAGTTCTACAGCGCTTACCCGTTATCTAAGATGTGCGAAGCTTGAAAACAAGCAGCACAGATTCATCAAATATGGGATATTTGTGAATCTTTTTAAAAGAAAAAATCTTGAATAAAAGTCCTTTTCTTATATTTTACATCTCTAACCTAAGAGAAAAATCTGTGGAGAGGAGCTCTGTCCTTCCTTGGGTATTTATAGCCAAGTTTGCTGTCCGTTCCATCCCCTCCTCTCCTCATTTCCTTTCTCTTCAGCCCACACAGACTTCAACAAATCTCTTCAAATCTGTTTGATCAATAGTTCAAAACAAGGATTCACTAAAATGAGCAAGGAGGTAGGGCGGCGGCAGCTACGTCTCCTCAGGGGCTGAGCCACTCCTAATTATTGTATATCAAAGTTAGTTCAAAGGGACAGCAGAGGAGCAGGATGTTTGTATCAAAGGCAGACACTGCTAATCACCTGAATTTCCTACCCTCCTTAATCCCTTTGCAAAATGTTTTTTTCCAAGATCTGTTTTCACAGCTAATTGTGATCCAAGAAAGAGTGATTGATTCATGTGGGCCAGTCTGCCAATTACTAAACATTTATCCCTGGTATGGTGGGAATATAGAAAAAACTGTCTGGTTAGCTCTGGCATCCAGTCACAATTATCACTTAGTTCAAGGCAGCTGCCAAAATAATCTCTGCTCAAGTCAGATGTGTTTGGGAAAGCTTTCTTGCTTCCTGTAGTGGAACAAAACTGTTTGAAGCTAGTGTTCATTCAGAAAACTAGGATATGTATCTGCTTTGATCCTGACTCAAGTTGGGGGGTGGGGGGTACTAGTAGTAAAATCACAATATTTATCTTCACAAAATGTGATTGGTATCTTTACTGTCATCTGTATCACATTGCCTTAACTTGAAACAACTGGAACTGGATTATAGATCTCCAGCTGATATATGCAGAATTTGACATGCCTCTAATCTCCCCAGACAGAAAAGCCTTCTTCCTCTCAGAACTTTGCCATTCAGTTGTCATGTTGAAACATCATCCAGGACAGACTGGAAGCGGAAAGCCTACATGTGTGCCTTAAGCTACTCTATACTAATGTTTTAAAGTTAGAAAAAGAATAAAGTACCTAACGTTTTTATCATTGTACATTTCCTGTCAACACTCCAAGTTAATAAATATGATCTGTATATTATGCCATTAACGCAGTTGATGTAGGACATAATTTCTGCTGAGTTCCATTGCAACTTGGCTTTGAAAGGGCGGCATGAGCGCAGGGCTGGGAGTCGAGAATTCCTGAGTTCGAATTCTAGCTCTACCATTCACTTTCTCTGTGGCTTTTTGCCCCTGTTTCTCGATTATTAAAATGGACCTAACGCCTCTTCAGAATAATGTAATAAAGATATATTAAACAGTCAATGTTTGTACAAGGCTTTGATCACTGTTATATAAATGGTGTTATAGGCCTCCTTGCCTCTGTTTTATAGTCAAAAGCAGTTTTTAAATTTTTGTTTGCCCTAGATACTAGCCATGCTATTTATTATACTTTAATAAAGTGATAGTTTTCCTAGGAAGTAGCTCCCTCAAACTCCCAAATAAATTAGACCATTATCCTTTTTGTATCACAAACCTACGTTTCTCACAAATAAATGACAGCTGGAGTGGGTATGGTTTTATTTTAGGCAGACTCTTCCTCCTGAGTGAGCTGTGTCTGTCCCTTCACCAGTGGTTTCCCTATGGTCAATCCTTGTTCCTTCTTAGAAATACATTAGTCCTCTGGAGCAGCACAGATCCCTTTAGGAACATCAGTAGTGAGAACGGGGAAAGAAAAAGGGTCAGATCTTTTGCTTTTTTTAAGATGCTTTATTTCCCTGGCTTCAACCCACAATTTAAGTTGAATTTTGCCCTAACTAGCTTCCCTCCTTTCACACACTACCAGCTCTTGGGTATTCCTGCCACTCTTCCATATAATCTTCTACTTTAGAAATAGCTTCCAGCCAGCAGTGCAATAAAGAGGCTCTTCTGCATTACTTTGCTCTTCCTGACCCACCCACTAAGAGCTGTCACAGTAATTGCAGCAGTACAAGGCTCTCCCTTTTCCCAGTGCCCCCTGGCAAGGACCGTGTAGCCTTCTCTACAGAATTTTTAGCAATTCTCATGCTATTGGTTTAGTCCGAGTGTAGCTGTATCAGTGCTCGATCTAAGGTGAGAGAATTTCTGAATGTCTTCCATGTAAGCCAAGGCCTCCATCTTTGTGATGTATTTCTGGAGGAATATTTTCCAAGTGATAGACTTCCTTCCATTAAATAGCCCACATCCACATTCCACTACACCCCCTATGTAAAGATTTCTGGATTTATAACTGCTGCTGTTTAAGTAGATTAAAGCAACTATAATTATGACTCATGACTCAAACAGATTAAGAGAAATAAAACTGATTTGGAGGGAAAAAAAAAAGTTTAAACAATCAAAGATACTAGAATAAGTAATTCCTTGGCAGAAATTCACAGGAAATCTTTATTGAGGTAACAGATGAAAGGGAAACATTGATGAGCAGACAAAATTACAGGAGATATTTATTGTAACTTTTCAAAAGTGTGTTAGTCATAGAAATCAAAGTCAGTACTTGAAATAGTTTACAATTTAAGCTTAGATGTGACATGAGTCTGAGTAATAAACAATTTGGAGGAGTTGTAGAAGGGCCAGGGTAACAATATGATAATGTGGTTTATTACCTTAGGCATGTGTATGCCTTTTTCCTTCAGTTAGGATGGAGAGAGTCCAGAAGAGAGCAACTAAAATGATAAAAGGTTAGAAACCCTGACCAATGAGGAAAGGTTTAAAAAACTAGGCCTGTTTAGTCTTGAGAAAAGAAAAATTGGGAGGGAGGAGACCTGATGAGACTTCAAATACACCTCTACCCTGATAAAACACGAATTAGGCTATAACACGGTAAAGCAGCACTCCAACAGATCAAAGCAAGTTCGATATAAGGCGGTTTCGCCTATAACGCAGTAAGATTTTTTTGGCTCCCGAAGACAGTGTTATATCAGGATAGAGGTGTATGCTAAATGCTGTTAGCAAATATGCTAAATGTTGGGCTTAATATCCAGCAACGGATATTTAGGTAAGGGATTAGGAAAAACTTTATAAGTTTTGGCCATACTCTCTACACCAACAGCTTGAAGGGAGAGTGGTGTAGAAGTGCTACCAGGCTCTGAGCCATCAAACCACCCTTGTACATGTGCAGTAGTCTTTTTGTGTCACAAATCCTAGCCAAGCAGCCCCTTGTGTTTGCTCACTGTGGGTCTCCAGGTATAAGCTTTCTTGGGTCTCAGCAGGCTGCACTACTGTTTCCTCCCTTTGTCCTCCTCTGGCACATTTCCTGGGCACCCTGCTACTCTTTCATGGAAATGGAACCCCTTTGGCCTCCAGTACCACTGCTGAACCCCAAGATACCTCAGAAGCTTAAACACCCTCTCCCAGAACTCCACTCTAACGTGTGACCTTCTAGTTTACCATTTTAACTCTCTCACAAGGCTTGTAAATGTTAGCATGTAACGTATCTGACTCTTTTCCCAGAGTCTCAAACAATTGTTCTTTTATTTAATCATATAAATCACAAGAGAGTACAGAACAAACAAATTAATAAACCCTGTTGCCTATTTCCCCTGCTTCAGTTTCCTCACCACTGCAGGGCATTCTTTGGCCTGGGGTCCAAGTCCTGCTGGAGGGCACTATTTGTCTGCTGAAAAGAGAAATCATGTCCTCCAGCCCAACTTCTTGGCCTTAGGCCAATCCATCCCCTTCCCCTCTCCTGTTCTAAGTTCCCCCTGTGTGGTTCCTTATTTTAACCCCTGACTGGTCACCTGTACTCCTGGTAAATTTCTACTGCTCCTACTTTTCTCCCTCTCTGCAAAGGAGGTAGGGTAAAACAGCTTTTTCCTAAGCTTTAGCTCACCTACTGTTCCAAGGGATCTGCACCAGAATACGGTTGTTGAATTCTAACTATTCCCCATTGTATCTGTTCTAGGAGGATGTGACACCCGCCGTGGCAGCTAGGATGGGATTCATATTCACACAGAAGCATTCAAAAATACAGCAACTTTATAGTACATCATCTCAGTAACACCCATAAGTTGTACAGCTAGATATCCTAAATCATCACACCAGCTCTAGATCTGGTGGACATGGGTCACCTGGCATTCACAGTGGTGTAAAGCTTGTGAGTGCAGGTTAGAATGAGGGTCATGTTTGTTGATTACAGTAAAATAAGCTTATGGAAACAGTTCCCTATATTAAATATATATATTTGTTTAGTTTGTACAATGATTATGAGACTGGTGGGGTGTAGGAAAACGGGACTGGGGTGAGTGTTGCCAACTCATAATTTTATTTTGAGTCTTGAGATAGTGGAGGGTGGTTCTCTTCCCACCCGCTGCGGGTGTTGGAATAAAAAAAATAAAGTATCCAGCCCTAGCACCTGTGGAAAAAGGCTTAAAAACATGAAGCAAGTGCACTGTAAACGTTCAGAACCCAAAAGGCAAATTAAAACAAAGGCAGACATTTAAAATAGGAGTTTGGAACAGGTCCCATATGAGGAGCGATTAAAGAGGCTAGGATTTTTCAGCTTGGGAAAGAGGAGACTAAGGGGGGATGTGATAGAGGTATATAAAATCATGAGTTGTGTGGAGAAAGTGAATAAAGAAAAGTTATTTACTTGTTCCCATAATATAAGAACTAGGGGCCACCAAATGAAATTTATGGGCAGCAGGTTTAAAACAAATAAAAGGATGTTCTTCTTCACACAGTGCACAGTCAACCTGTGGAACTCCTTGCCTGAGGAGGTTGTGAAGGCTAGGACTATAACAGGGTTTAAAAGAGAACAAGATAAATTCATGGAGGTTAAGTCCATTAATGGCTATTAGCCAGGATGGGTAAGAATGGTGTCCCTAGCCTCTGTTTGTCAGAGGCTGGATGGACCGTTGGTCTGAGCCAGTATGCCCATTCTTTATGTTCTTCAAAAAAACAAACATGATTTTTAAGTTAATGCCACTATTGGGGAGAACTGATTCATTTTTTAAATGCTTGGGGTTAACACGAGGGCCATAGTGTGGCTGTGTGTGACAGAGAGAAGGGAGAGGGCATTTAGGGGAGACACACGGTGTACGTGGGAGAAACGGCAGTGTTGGAAAGGATGTGTTGGGGATATTGTGGTGTGAACAAAGTGTGTGGGGGAAGTATGGTAGTGTCATGATGGTGGAGGGTGCTGTGTGAGAGGCATTCATGCTCCAACGTGGGAGAAAAGTCTGTGGCGGGGATGCAGCTGGGAGTTTGTACTAGATATGTGGCGGGGAATGAAATCACCTTTTCCAGCTGGAGGATGGGAGCAAATCTGCAGCAGGGATTGGGCCCTGCAGCGTTCGAGGAGGTTTGCACAGCAGATGGTGGAATCTGGCAGGAAAGGCGGTTAGTCGTGCTCCGCTGTGTACCCTTGGCGCAGGCCTGTGGATGTGACTCGAGGACGGAGCGGGGCTGGGCCTGCCTGAGCAGGGACGAGGCCAGGTGGAGGCCATCATGCCCCCGTTACCGATGCGGAGCCGAGCGGCAGCTGGGCAAGCCAAGGCCGGCTGTGAGCGCAACTCTGCCGCCTCTGGGGAGCCGGGAGTTGCCATAGCAACAGTCCTGTCATGGCGGCGAGTTCGCAAAGGGGATTCGCCAGGCCTGGGGCAATGGGGACTGGATGAGCGGAGTTCGCTGCTGGGAGAACTACGAGGGGACGGAACACCACCCTCCCCCTAAGCTCAAGCAACAGAGCATGCGCAGACTGAGTCGCTCATCAGCTTCCGGGTAATCTGAAACGTTCTGTGTATCCTCTACGCTCTTTACTCACGCATGCGCGGTGGTGGTCTCTAACCATCGGTATATGCGCAGCACTAGCCTGCATGTGAGACGATGCAACGGGGATTAGAATGGGTGGTAGTACGCACGCGCAGTGACGTAAGGGAGAGCGACGCGCGTGCGTCATTGGGAACTGGGAGCGTTGGGCATGCGCTGCAGATAGGCGTGGCGAGAGCGAGACCTTGAGCCTAGAGACAGAAGACAGCGGCCTTACGGTACGGGGGGCGGGGGTGCGAAGCTGGGTCTGGGGGAGCCGAGCGGAGCCGGGAGCGGTGTCGGTGCCCGGTCTGTTCGCCTCACATCCCGTCGGGCTATAAGAGCGGGTAGGTCAGTGTCCGGCCGGGGAGACGTGAGGGCCTGGGCGGGGTCCATGCGTGAGGGCTGAGGTGTATAACGCTCAAGCAGGGATGAGGTGAACAGCACATTGCGTATTTTATGTCTCTGTGAGTTTGTCTTTGGTGTATGTTACAGCTTCTGTATGGTGGGTTTACAATAACGAAAATCAATTGTGTCCTGACAATTTTCTGCTCTGGATGTCTCCAGGGTCACCTTGTGGTGCTGTCATGGCAACTGATGGCTTGGGCTGTTAAATTCAAAGCAATATGAGCTGTGTCCTTTTTGTATTTCCATGTCTTGGGGGCGGGGCCGGGCAGGGGGCAGAAGGTGCGTGCAGATGCACATACACATTTCTTTACATTGTTTTTATTGGGTTTGTTCACAGAGGCTGAAATTGTTTGGATATTTCAAGACTGTGACACCTGTGACTTTGATTCATGCCCTTGATTACTGGTTAAAGGACAACATAAACTTAAATCTATCAATTTTTGTTTTTAAGTGTGTTAAAAGCAGTTTAGGATACTATGCTTGCCTCTGGTTTAGTTAATGTTCTTTTAAAGGGGACTGGGGACATTGCAGTGTGGAGTCAATCATTATTTAAATTAGTAGTCAGGGACACTCAGTTTAATCATGGATTTCTACATAAATGTGCATTCTTGTTGATTATAACTTATAACCTTAATACGTATTCTTCATAACTCAGAAATAGATGTAGGTTTCATTTTTAGAAGGTACACACTATTCATTTTAAAAGCGATTTATTTTGGAAACTTTTCAGATTAGTTTTACAGCTATACAAGAAAAAGAATGATTGGTTATTTCATTTACCAAAGGTAATTGAAGCAGATATTTATGAAGTCATTGGGAGGTGAACTATCTCCAGTTCAACAGGTTGATTATTAATATTTTTCTTGCCATGCTGTATTAGGAGGAGGAGGTCACCAGACAGACACTTGTTGTTTTAGTTAAATAAAACAGTTTAATGTTATGTATTCTGGATTTTTTTCTTCAACAGCAAATATATAATACTTTAATACAACAAGTGCATGAATTTTTGGATTTAGTTAAACATTCAAGTTTTTTAAAATCAGGTTTGTTTCTGTTAAAAAATATTTTAATGAAAATAGTTAAATGAAATTTTTTTAAAAAAAGGTTAAATCGACTATTTTAGCCGGGTCAACATGAGAAACTTAAAAGTATTGGCTTCTGTAGTTAACTCAGTTGTCTTCACTTTCATTTTCCTAGTTGTTCATAATCTGCTTTTTCAGGTCCCAAACGATTTCACAGTTGGGAATGAATTAGTCCAAAAGAAGAAAATATTCTTTCTACACCAGCAGAAGAAGCCACTGCTGTTAAAAGTGAGATTATCACTTCAACAGTCTCTGAATACAAGTGCTTAAGTGACTTTCACCAGTTCGGTACAGTGACTTTCTTTAAAACACCATCAGCAAACATATATTTCTTGAGTGGTTCACCTTTAGCACTGAAGTTGGCGTTATGGAGGGATGATTGCTGGATGTCCCTGTCATAGCCAACTCCTCTTCTTCTGCAGTTAAGGTTTGACTCTGGTACCAAGTATTGAGAATATTGGCAAGAAAGTGAGCTGGAGACAGTGCTTATCCCATTCGTTTTTTAATGCTTGTAATTTGACTCTGTCATTGCATATTTCTCTTTTTAACGTTTCACTCAGTTCCTTCCAAATTTCAACAGCATCAGCAATAAAACAGCCATTTCCCTGCATTTTTTTCAAGGCTACAGAAATAGGTTTCAGAGTACTCCGCATGTGTTCAACACTTCTCTTAAGACCTTTGGCTGTTACAGTGCCATCTATTTTTTTCACGATTTTATTCACAAACTGTCATCAGATTAGGTCAGTTCTTGATCTAGTGCTCAAAACAGTCCACTGCTGAGTTCCTTTAAACGTCTTGTGGCAGAGTTAGCTTGGTTCCTCTCTCTTTTATCAGAGCAGCTGCTGCAAAGTGGTTGTTGCGGAAGTATTTTGCAATTTCAACAACATCAGCCTTTATTTCTGGAACACTTAAGTGTTTGGCTAGAAGGTGCATCAAATGAGCACTGCAACTGTATGTTGTTAGCTTGGGACTCTCTTCTAAATTTCTTGTCATCTTGAATACATTTGCAGCATTATCTGTGACTAAGCTGCGTACTAGATGTTTAATTTTTTTTTTCACAGTTTGTTATAGCTTTTACTGCTACTTCTTGTAAGTATTCTTCTGTGTGTTCATTTTCTGATGTATCAATTGTTCTGTAAGGAAGACATTCCCTTCTTCTGTTGTCACACAAGCACATACAACGGGATCCTTGTGGACATTGCTCCACCCATCAAAACTCAGGTTAACAATTTTACGCTCTAGACCTTTTGCACACTGCTCAATTTCTCTTTCGTACACTTTATCCAGCAATTTGCCTGCTACATCTGTGCTGTTGGGTGAACTGTATCCTGGTCTTAATGATTGAGAACCCACACTTGATTAACATGGTTCAATCATACGGAAAGGAGAGTGTTGCATAAACAAATGGGGCAATTTTTTTCATCAATTCATCAGTTTTTGTAATCTGCTGGTTCTTATCACAAACTTATCTATGGTTGTATCTGGATGATGGAGTTTTTTTCTTTTTTGCTACCGGTGATATACTGTGGCTGTGTGACACATATGATGTGACTGAAACACTATCATTGGCAGATAACTCTGAAACTATAGAAAATTATGGTGATTTTGAAAGTGGAAAGTCTTCAGAATCCTGTATGTTGAGGATGGATTCTCCTAAACAAAACAAGTCAATAGTTATTTAATTATTACCATACTGCTCATTTAGTATTACTTATTGCAGTCACTGACACACAGTAATACTTCAAAGGTGAAATTGTAAAAGGAAGATCTGCCTATTTCAACTATTTATTTTTTTATCACAACTGCATCTAAAATGCTGGTACCATAGAGTAGCAACTATACTTTTTGCTCAAACATGAGAATTCAAGAATAGTCTAGAAGGAAGACAGGCAGTCCTTAAGAAAGAAATATGAAATAAATTTATCAGCCTGAAGATCCTGCATGTTCAGACATGTTCCTTTCATCCTCTTCAACACAACTTCCTCCTGAGAAGCAACAAAGAGTCCTGTGGCATCTTATAGACTAACACAGTGGTCCCCAACGTGGTGCCTGTGGGTGCCATGCCGGGGACAGAGAACTCCAGGGCTGTAGGTGCCAGTGTTATTGGACCCTGGCAGGCATGGGGCTGTGGCTTAAGCTGGAGAAAAAACCGCAGCCCCACACCTGCCAGGGACAGAGAACTGCGGGCGCCGGTGTTCTCGGTCCCCGACAGGCACCAGACCCGCCTAGTGCCCTGCAAGGGAGAGAAGCTGGGGCCCTGCACCTCCTGGGGACAGAGTACTCCGAGGATGCGGGCGCCTGTGCTCTCTGTACTCACGGCTTCTCTCTGGCTTCTCTCTCCTCTCTAGATTAATATATTATGTAATATTAAATATTATGTTTTTGTATTATTTAATGTACACATACAAAATAAGCCTTAAAAAAATTGTTGGCGCCCACCACACTCTTCTGAAAACATGAATGTGCTACTGGCCAAAAAAGGTTGGGGACCACTGGACTAACAGATGTATTAGGGCATAAGCTTTTGTTGGTGAATACTCACTTCGACAAAGTGGATATTCACCCACGAAAGCTTATGTTCCAAGACATCTGTTAGAGTCCTGTGGCACCTTTATAGACTTAGTCTGGATCTGTAAAAAGCAACAAACACGGCTACCTCTCTAATACTTGACTCCTGAGAAGGAACACTTCTCATGATGTTTCATTCGGGCAGCCAGGCTTTGCATTTCTTTGTTGCACTGTTTGCATTTTGCACACATGCCTGTCTTTCCCATAGGTAAAGGAACTTCATTAAAATATTCCCAAACTGGATTGGTTTGTTTTTCTTTACAGCCTGCTGCCATTATAGGTTTTCCCTTCTAGTGAGAGAATGGTATGGTGGCTTTCAAATCAATGAAGTCTGCACTCAGACCTCAAGACTTCTGGAATATGCTGCTCAAACACTTTCACTTTTGTTTCTACTGCCTGTCCCTCCTGTCTCACATTTATCTCCAGACTTCTTCTCCTTGTCCAGATCTATTCCGCCCCCAGTAATCTTCTATTCATTGAACATTTTGAAACTTTCCACTTTTAGAGAGAGGTAAGAAATTGACTCTGTGTACACAAATTTGCAGAGGGACAAAAGGGTTGAGGTTTGCTATTTCTCACCTTTATTATTTATTTTATTTAAAAACATTTTTGCTGTTAACAAGCATGTTATCTCTGGAGACATAAATCCACAGTTTGAGAACTGAAAAATTAAGCATCTCTAATGGTATCTTCTAGACTGAGCACTGAGTCCCATTGGATAGATAGAAAGATTAACCTGAATAATCTATACAGAAGCCCCTGGAACCCCATAAGATTGGGTCCCTAATCCATGAACTATTGGAACTTTGTTTACAAAACTTTTCTTAAACATTATATGACTATCTTGTCTCATACTATAGAATTGGAATTTATAAGCTCTATTCCATGATGAGATATCTTTGAGCTATGATGTATCTTAGTTAAAACTATCTTTAGATAGGGATTTCTCCTCAAAAAGCATTTCATCAAAAAAATCCCATTTAAATAAAAAAAATTGATTTGAAAAAAAAGTCCATTGATTTTTATCAACCCTGGCACATTGAGTCTCACAGTCTAGCATGTGATGCTACAACCACACACATAGATATGCCTGGGTTTTAATACATGCAGACAACCTATCTCCCTCCTCCTCCTCCCACTGGAAGAAAAATCATACCTGGATTCAGATTGCTGGGACTCAGAATTTGTGTTCATTTTGATCGCTCATTCAAACCCAGTGTCTAGAAAACCTTATTCATCCTGAAAGTACTACTACTGCCTTCCCAATGGATGTTTTTGCCCTTGCAAGATACAGGATACTGATATCTTAAATGAGGACAGTATTACTGCGTTTTCTGTATTTTGGATGAATGTTAATCTGACCTCCCAAAAAGCTATTTCTTCCTCTTTCAGCAAAGTCTGAGGTATTTGAGTCCTAGGCTGCTGCAGATTGCATGCACAAAACTGTTTGTTTTTTGTTTCTGAGCTGCTACAACTGTCTGAAGTTTAATGGAGGAAATGTTTGATTTAATTCCTATAAGTCTAATAATTTCAGTGCAAAACTTTATTGGGTAAATTTAGGTACTCTTCAATGTGGAAATAAGAATCTCTTATGTCAACAGGAGCCAGGTATTCACATTGCCTTTTGGACTTTGCTAGGAAAGGGAATTGCAGTGGAAATATAAATATTGACTTTTAAAAAAGTTTTTGAGAAACTGAAATACATAGTTGTTTTACTTTAACATTTGATAAGTGCTAAAAACATATTAGAATAAAGGAAATATCAGTCTAAACTTTGATCATTATGATAACTTTTGCATCTCTCTCACCCCAAAAATGCTTAATTATAGTATGAATTTAGAAGCCTGTATTTTTGTGATCAGAGATTAATCCTCCATACAAGTGGTCCCCAACCTTTTTCATCTGGTGGGCGCCAGACGATGAGCCACGGAGGGTCGTGGCAGCGGATGAGTATCTGCCGAAATGCTGCCGACAAGCAGTAACGTCAACAGATGCCGCCGCCGGAATGCCGCCGACAAGCATCATCATCCAGATGACACTGCTTCTTGGTGGCATTTCAGCGGATGCTTGTCCGCCAGCCAGTACATGGGCACCATGGCGCCCATAGGCACCACGTTGGGGACCCCTGCTCCATTGAAATGCAGCATTATGATATTGCGGTTGATAGTAGCAGGGTTCTTATTGTGTACCAGATAGTGTTTTCTTTGACCACCTATCACTACAGCCTCTAAAAACAAGACCACATTTCTTCTGTGGCTACTGAAGTGCTTAGTGATGTGGGGGAAAAAAGTTAAAATAAACTTGTTTTAATATGACTGCCACTTAGTTATGGCCTTCCATTTTGCTTCTTTGCTGCTTTATTTCCTCTCCCTTTGTGTAACAGTTTACATTTTATCAGCATCAAATCTTCCCTTGTTGTCTGCAGCACACGTTGCTCTAGCTCAGGGATAGGCAACCTATGACATGTGAGCTGATTTTCAGTGGCACTCACACTGCCTGGGTCCTGGCCACCTGTCCTGGGGGCTCTGCATTTTAATTTAATTGAAGCTTCTTAAACATTTTAAAAACCTTATTTCCTTTACATACAATACTTTACTTACATATTATAGACTAATAGAAAGAGACCTTCTAAAAACATTAAAATGTATTACTGGCATGCTAAACCTTAAATTAGAGTGAATAAATGAAGACTTGGCACACCACTTCTGAAAAGTTGTTGACCCTTGCTCTAGCTTCTCTAAGGCCTGGTCTATGCTAGAAAGTTTTACCAGTATAGCTACTTCTGTTAAGTGTGTGTGGGTCCGAGGGGAGGGGGAATAAAATCACATCCCTAATGAACATAGCTATGGCAGCAAAAGCTCCAGTGTAGATGCAGTTATACCTGCAGAAAAGTCCATTGGTCGGTATAGCTTATTCTGTTTGGGGAACTGGTTGAAACTATACACACACAGAAACTATTGCTGGTATAAGCTGTCTCCATTAGGAGAATTTACCGTTATAGCTCCTCTGGTATAGCGATAGTGGCACGCCCTTTTAAGTGTAATCAAGTGCTAAGCCACTTTGCAGCAAGGTGCATTAATTTAAATCAAAGTGATCACTGATATTAATCGTGATTTAAATTAGCAATCACAAAACTTTGATTTAAATTTTAAGTGTTTTGCATTTGTACTTAGTTATCTTTAGTTGATAATTTTTAGAACATTAATTCCCAACTAAATATAGCCCTTTCACTAAATTTAGTGTTTCTTTTTGGTAACAGGAGTATGCACTATGTCTACATGCATTTATTGAAACAGTTATATGACTTAACTTACATTTATTCATATTCTTATTTTAAATATTAGAGTATGTTAGAAAATGGTGAATGATGCATTTCTCATTTGCTTTGTGGTGGTTGTTTTTTTTTTTTTTTTACCTGTGATTTGAATCTTTCTCTATTTGGATTGAAATTTAAATTAAAATTGTGCAAAACCAGCATTTTTGAATGGTTGAATAAAACTACCTCGTGCTGGATATCTAAGGAAAAATTATATCAAACATTTTGCATTTAAAACTGATTTTTTTAAAATGAAGAAAGTATCTGTAGTTACTTAAACTGATTATTTCTGCGCACCATGTCCTTCAGGGTTTTAGAAGAAGTAGGTATCATCCTTTCTCAACTAGTTGTTCATTGATTGCTAGGAAAACAAGTTTTCCTTCTTTTTTAACTCACAATTGGTTTCTTAAAAATGAACTAGTTAAATAAACGGAAATGAAGAAAATACTTTCTCTGCACCTACAGAAGAGGGTACTGCTGTCAAAAGCTCATTTAGCACTTCAGCAAACTTTGGTTCCAGCTGCTTAGCAAGTGACTTCCACCAGTTCAGTGATTTGACTTTCTTTTAAAACTCGACAGCAAACATGTACTGCTTGATTTTTTTAATGTAATTTAAATATTTTTAGATTGTAGTAAAGGTATGCCCTAAAATAAATTGTCACAATTTCAAATTTAGTTGCAAATTGATTTATTTTTTTAAAAAACAAACCTATATTTAATTTTATTGAGAAAACCAGTTTAAACAAAAAAAAAATTGCTTTAGCTGATTTATATCCCCAGTGCTTTGCAGTTCAGGTCAGTCCTATTAAGCGCTGGCTACTACTTCAGTTTTGATGCTTTCTGTAAATTTGTTTAGCGTCGAATTTTCACTGAAGAAACATCTAACAAACATGAAAATTATGGGGAGGTTATTGGATTTTGGAATTTAGTCAATCAGAATCTTTGAAAAATGGAAACTCCCGAAGATAGACGTGGCTAGCAGAAAATGCGTCTGCCAGAGGCCTGACAAATGCATCGTTCCTATGAAAGAAGCAGTTTTTCAGATCATCATTTATGAATCACTGGTAACACTGATTTGTACTAGCTCCAATAGCTCTCTAGAGAACAGCTGCTTCAGTCAGACGGCAGTTGAGTTGGAGAAGAGTAAAAGTGTAATTCAAATGTGATTTCCAAAATCTGATATCTTGTGACTCTCAGCTGAAATAAATCACATGGTCAGATTTCCATTGGTGTCTAGAATTACCTCTCTCAAATGATTTATGAAGTATCTTGCCCTGAAATGGTCATTGTATCTCAGACCAAGCAAAAACTGGGGCCATTTACCCAGTAGAGTAGTTGGGATGCTGAAATCATCCTTTACTTTCACCAGCCTGCCTTTGCTGCTGAGGTGTTGGGTCCATAACTAGTGGTTATAGTCAGCACCTCCTTCAGGAATGACACAGTACAATTCTCCCTTAAGCACACACATTTGTGAGTCCCGTGCTCAGAAATGTTTCTCTTTTAAATACTGTAAATACTTGACTACTTATTATTTAACATTGAGAATATACTAACTCCTTTATAAAAGCATATGGGATGTATTGTGGGTCACATTTACAGGTAATGAATTTAATATGAAAGGTGTACTAGAGATCCTTATGAAAGCAGGGCTCAAATGGAGTGGAATGCCAAGCAGGAGGGTGGTACTCTTAATGACAGAATGGTTATTTGTCAGAGTAGAAGATCTTTCCTTTTGATTTTCTTTGAATATGCTTTAGGTACTCTGGGTGCTCTCACTGACTACATGCTGGACACCCTCTTCTGTTCTCCCATTTGCATTCACTTTTCTGTTTGGTGATAGGGGTATTGGGAAAACTAGTGGGAGGAAAGAGTGATGGTGCAGTCCCGTTTCAGTCTCGTTCTAACATATTAATCAATTGTCAGTTACCATGTGTTAAAACATGACTGAAAGTTAAAGTCTAGGCAAACCCTGTTAAAGGAATAGGGGAGTAGTGATTCCGCCCCCTTTTCAGCAATTGATAAATGAGGGAGGGAGATGCTTGATATTCCCCAAAAAGTCGGGGTGGAGTGGGGTGATGAATTACCTAGTGTGGATAGTGAAAGAGGTAGCTATTTAGTTTACTAGGTTTCTCACCAGGATGCCGCTTGTGCATCTGATGGGGGCTTGTGCAGAGCATCATCTTTGGTATTGGCATTTGCTCGTATATGTGCCTAATAAATTTTTTTAAGCCGCAAAAACAGTTAACCACATATCCATAACCACAATATCTGCTTTTACACTTTCCTGGTGTTGGCCGTGTTCTCTTTATTTTGTTTGCTTTAATTCCTAGTAATGATTTTAAGTCATTGAGCTGTTTTGAAAACAATGGAATGAAAAATTCTGACAAACTTTAAAAGATAACCACAACTTTCTAAAAAATTGTGGGATAATTTGCTCCTGGCTCACCTCTGCAGTTGCTCTTTGGTGAAAATCAGGTTTTGTATCAGAAATGCAGCCTGCTCCACGACCTAGGTTGAAGATGCTGCTGTAATAGTATAAGTAAAACTTATCTTTCATCTTTAATGATGCATCAATTTTTTTCCGTATTTGACAGGTATAAAGGCCTTTTATAAGTTCACATTTGAGACGTACATAATTTATGACCTAATCTTCATATAAGGAATCTGCGGTCATGTCCAGCTGTTCTGTACCTTCTAGACCCACAGGTATATGTGTGTGAGTGTGTATATATAGAGAGAGAGCAGAAGGCCATCCATTAAAAATAGAGGTTCATTAAAGAGTGTAAATTGTCTCAGCTCTGTGTAATCCATCCACAAGGTTGAGCTGTGAATTAATTCAGATCCTTTGTTGATATCCTTGCATAATAGCCAGGATAGTGACAAAAAGTGAGCTTTGTGAAGCAGTTGTGCGCTTGATTAGTCTTGTCTTTTTGTGACTGAAGTCAGAAACTGCTTCCTGCAAGAATAGATTTCTTGTCACACAAAGGTCAGAAGAACTCAAGTTTGTGCTTCAGCAAGAGTGTAGGGGAAGAGAAACCCAACAGTAATAAGAAAGAGGCTAAACAGTTAGCACTGCTATGTAGTTCAAAGGAAAGGTAAGTGGTGTGAGTATTTGAAGGGAATTGATGATTTTAAGGATTTTTATCTCTTAGTTTGCATTATTATTATCTTGGATTAGCGGTGCTTTCAATGTAATATACTTTATCAAGTGGACGATTGGAGATGTTTCTAGTGGCAGCTGTTCAAGAGAAGATTTGCAGCAAATGAGCTATTCAGCTGTTGGTTGGTTGGTCCTTTCTGGAACAGAAGCTACCCACAGTAACTTGATGGATGTTTAAGATTTGCATTATAAATCCTTATTTCTCAGGCACAAACTCTAGAATAGAAGCTACCTATGCTTCTTTAATGTGAAGCCACTAGCAGAATATATTATTATTTAAAATGGTATTTAATAATATTTAGGTAGTGACACCAAGCAAAAGGGTTGAGACATCCAACATTAAAACTAACTCTCCACTCACAATTTTCAGTTTCTGGCTTTTTTTCTGTTTAAACAAAATTAAAGTTGAGACAAAACAGTTATTTATGTTAGACCATAGTCTCGTTTTTCCATTAAGTGCATTACCAGAGAGGCTCAGCAAGGTCCTGGCGTGCCACCTGGAACTGGGATACGGCTGACCCAGCAGCCTGGGCTCCCTCTCACACTGTGCTCTTGTGACAAGCTGCAAAGCCCTCCAAGCTTGCAGTGTCACCAGCGTTCACACAGGTAGGAACACACCCAGCTGCGGTCACATGCAGGCTCTCTAACCACCAGCCTAGGACCCCAGAGCACTACTGTAGTACCCTGGTCAAATCTGACCAGTATATGGGTTTAACACTTAGTCTGCCTCTCCCTCAATGTAAAGAAGACCGTGCACACTTGTGGAAACCAAGCTGAGATTTTCCCCAGACACCTTAGTCCAACACACACTGGTTTGGATTAAAATATAAAATAAGTTTATTAACTACAAACTGATAGATTTTAAGTGATTATAAATGATAGCCAACAGATCAAAGTAGATTACCTAGTAAATAAACAAAACCGCAAACTGAGTTTAACATACCAGATAGATAGGATATGAATTAGCAGATTCTCATACTGAGTGATAAACAGGCTGGCAGATTTTTAAGACACAAACTGCCTTGGCTTCACAGCTTGGGTTTCCCAGGTTTTCATTCACAGGCTAGAAATTCCTTTTAGCCTATGACCATCACTTCCCCCCATTCAGTCTTGTTCAGTCTTTATTCCTCAGATGTTTCCAAGTATGTTGTTGTTGGGAGAATGAGGTCTCCTCATGATGTCGTTTTTCCCCCTTTTACATCTTCTCCCCACTTGCTGGAAAGCTCTTTTGCTGTGACCTGGGTCAAACAGTTCCCATTGTGTAGTGCTGTCTCTGAGAGGTTTCTGTTGTACATAGTTCCTGGGGTAGTCCTTGTGCACATTTCCTCATAACTGTTAACATTGTTTTCCCTTTTACTGTTGTACCTGAAAGGCTGCTTGTGGGTGTTTTCAACCTCACATGTTTCAGTAACACATACATAGCCAAACTTAATAACTTCACATATGGTGATAGCACATACAATCCAACAACATATTAATGTCTAGCAGATCAAGACTTTTTTAGAATGATACCTCACAAAGCATGCTTTATACAAAACATATCCTAATTACGTGGCTGTAGTGAATATTGGGGTGCCAGGGTGTCAGTCACATCCACATACTGTAGACAGATGTCCGTTTTGTATTTTCCAAAGCTCTGGAAGACTACTTGAGGGGAAGAATCAGGAAAACAAGGGGAAAAAATCTTATAGTTCTGAATTGGCTTTGAGTTAATATTGGACTCCACGGACTTCCATTTGCTGTTTCTTCAATGATTTAGCTAATGGCATAGAGAGTACACTTATAAAGTTTGCGCACAATACCAAGCTGGGGAGAAGGGGGTTGCAAGTTCTCTGGAAGATAGAATTTAAACTCAAAATGATCTGAACTAACTGGAGAAATGGTCTGAAATAAACAAGATGAAATTCAATAAGGACAAATACGAAGTACTCTACTTAAGAAGGAACAATCAGTTGCACACATACAAAATGGGAAATGACTGCTTAGGAGGGAGTACTGCAGAAATGGATTTGGGGTCATAGTGGATCACTGGCTAAATGAGTCAACATGTAATACTGTTTCAAAAAAGCAAACGTGATTCTGGGATATATTAGCAGGAGTGTTGTAAGCAAGACACAAGACGTAATTCTTCCACTCTACCCTGCGCTGATTAGGTCTCAGCTGGAGTATTGTGTGAAGTTCTGGGTGCCACGTTTTAGGAAAGATGTGGACAAATTGGAGAAAGTCCAGAGAAGAGCAACAAAAATGATTAAAGGTTTAGAAAACATGACCTGGGAGGGAAGATTTTAAAAATTGGGTTTGTTTAGTCTGGAGAAGAGAAGACAGAAGGAGGACATAACAGTTTTTAAGTACACATAAGGTGGTTACAAGGAGGAAGGAGAAAAAAAATTCTCTTTAACTTTGGGGAATCAATGAGCTGGAGGTTAGATTGGACATTAGGAAAAACTTCCTAGCTGTCAGGATAGATAAGCACTGGAATAAATTGCTTAGGGAGGTTGTCTATCCTGCTTTAAAAATCTCCAAAATGGAGATTCCACAAACGCCTGTCAGGGATGGTCTAGATAACATTTCCTTCAGTGCAGGGGACTGGACTAGAAGATCTCTCGAGATCCTTTGCAGTCCTGCAATTCTATGAGTATTCACCACCCTGGGGTATGTCACCTAGGGCTCTTGTCAGAACAGTTCCTATCATGAAAGGAGCATTCAATTGTTGGAACAGAAATGGAGTCAAATTGTTGGGTTCTTTCTCTCATACAATATTAGCAGATTCTGGGACAAGTACATTGCTAGAATTTAATTCCACTTCTAGGGTACAGTGATTCTGAATTATAGGTTGGCTTATGTTAAATTTCTGATATGATAAAATACCTTTTGTTCTTTCTGACAAAAGAACATGGAAATAAGGAAGGTCTCTCTGCTTAGTAAGAGTTTTGGCTCGATATTGTAAACTCTGGGTTCTCTCCACTTCTAATCTTTTCAGACCCAATGGCTGTCCCACCGTCCTACTGTGACCTGGGGAAATCCGCCAGGGATGTATTCAACAAAGGATATGGTAAGCAGCGTGATCATATATTGATGCTAATAAACTTACATTTCTTAGGTGCCTTAACAAAAGTAATAACACTATTTACATATGTATTCACAGAAATAATATTTTGTAGTAATAATGTGACCAAGTATGAGAGAGAGAGAAAATATTTACTGCTACTCAATATATTAACACACCTTAAATGTGTATCAAACAAACTAGAACGGAAACTGTTTTGAGTCTTGGTCAGAGAGATGCCACAAAAAGTAATTTGAATAGTGAGAAGTGTTCCAGTGTTCTCAGCCTGTTATAGAGGGTGCAGTGCTTCTCACCTTCTTTATTATATACAGGCATATGTATAATTAGATCCAACCCCTCGATGTAAGTTGCCGTAGCAGACCATTGGCAACAGACGATCCCCTCAGGTGGAGTGCTCCTATGTCGTTTGAGACAAAATTATGTGTAATGTTGGACACAGTACAAATAATTTAGAGCACTTTAAACTGGAAAATGTTATTTTAAAAGAAAACCAGAAAGTCTCTATAGGGGAGGAACTCTGCTTGAACTGTTCTCTTGTTTGCAATTCTTGATAATTTACATGAACAATGGCTTAATGCGGTATTTACATTGTTTGTGGCATAAAACTAGCACTATATAGCTGATAAAGAAGTGGCTTTTTTCTATATATGTATATTTATGTATTTTCCTGGATCTTCATACTGAATTTCTTCCTAATTGATGATCATTTCTTCATCTCCTTGTAAGAATTTTTAAAGGAAAATTGCTAATATCTGTGTCTGTATTGGGGGAAGTGGTAAAAGTGTTGATCTTCCAATTAATAGTTGACCTTTGGTTTGATTTTTTTTTTTTCTTTTGCATCTAGGAATTTTAGATTTATATATGTCATGCTGCTTTGAGAGATACAAAGATACAGTCTGTCTTGTGGGGATAGCTCTCTGTATTTTCATTGCCTGTGACTGATTTAAATTATGGTCAGTTATGGGAATCCTGAGACTCTCAGTACAGTGACATATCATGAATTCTGAAATTATCTATTTTGTGAAATTTTTGTTATTAAACATTGTGTGAGTGGGTGCATTTCCCAAACTGCTCTAAACAAAGTTCACACACTGTAAAGTCAAAAAATCACCATTTCTCAGACTGGTCTTTGTTAACAAAGAGCAAACTATATTTTGAACAATTTGAGCTCAAGCTTTCTTTCTAGTCTTAGCTGCTTCTAGATTTTCAACCTAAAGAGAGAGCAAATGTTGTTCTGGGATGTATAAACAAAGGAATATCAAGCAGGAATAAGGAAATGATATTATTTATGTATTTAGTATTGGTGAGACTATGACAAAAAAGATGTTGAGAAATTGGACAGCTTTCAGAAAAGAGCTTCACAAATTATTTCAGGGCTGGAAGACCTGCCTTGCAATGAGAGACTTAAACATGTCTGTTTATTTAGCTTCTAAAAGAGAAGGTTAAAAGGTGGTTTGATCCCAGTCTACAAGTATCTAAATGGAGAAAAGATATCTGATGATATCTTCGGTGTGGAATACAAATCTCTAATGAGATCCGTTGAAGCTAGACAAACTCAGATGAAAAATAAGGCACAAATATCTAACAGTAAATATGATTAACCATTGGAACAATTTATCAAGGAGTAATCACTTTGTCTCTTAAGTAAAGATTGGATGTTTTACTTAAAATATGCTCTAGCTCAAGTAGATGTAATTCTTGCCTCAAGTATGTAACTAGATGAAATTCTCTGGCCTGTGTTATGCAGCAGTTCAGACAGATGATCATAATGTTCCCTTCTGGTCTTAAAATGTATTAATCCATTCAGGACTGCTCAGCCCACACCCTAGTTGTATTCAAAAATAGACACTTCTGCCTCCCTTACATCCCAATGGATAATGAGCCACCTACCTTGGTGAGTCATCAGAAACCACTTAATACTTTCCCAGGAAGATCAGCACCTAGTAACAGGGTGGGCTGTTTCAAGTAAACACTCCCAACCTGTTTCATACTGGAGTAAGTGTTTATTATATTCTCGTTATAGAAATTTGTGAATTTTTCTATTTCAGGATTTGGAATGGTCAAGTTAGAGCTGAAGACCAAGTCTTCCAGTGGAGTGGTGAGTACTGAAGACTTTCAATGACATGCATCTGACGAAGTGGGTATTCAGCCACGAAAGCTCATGCTCCAATACGTCTGTTAGTTTATAAGGTGCCACAGGACTCTGCTGCTTTTACAGATCCAAACTAACACGGCTACCCCTCCAATAAATGACGTCAGTGTAGCAAAGATGAGAGTAAACCTCTTTAGTAACAAAAGTAATTCACTGGTATGTATTACTTTTCTGTTTCGTCTCATTTTAATGCCTGGAGGTGAGTGGTGTGCTACAAGAATGATGTAAAGAATTGGTGTCTCATTATTTTCTCTGTGATACACAAACTTTCAGATAGCATGCTGTCATTATGTTAGGATTTGCATAGGTACATTTGTTCACTCTTCCTTCTTCGTGGTGTCTTTAGAATGGGTTTCCATTGTTATGCTTCCAGTCATGTGTGTTTTGTCTCACTACCTTTTTATAGCTAAATTTAGACTCACATCTCTGCTTATGGATGCAGGCCAGATCATCTGCTACTATTAGTCTGGATTCACAATCCTGAATTAACTATTTATGCAAAGGACTCGGGACACCAAAAACTTTTAGCTAAATGAGGTTTTGGATGAAGTTGAGAGCTGGCTGGCTGGCTTTGCAGAAGCTATACTCCCAAGTTCCCACCATCAAAATATTGCCAGAGATCTTCGCTATATTTAAAGGGAGTGTTTGAATCTTTGACACCATTAGTGACCTGGGGGACATAATTTAGCTGGAGTTTTATTGTGCTTGGGCTTGCATTTCTAGTTCTGTTCAAAATGGGTTGAATGCTGCTCCTTTATGCTTATGCTGCTAAGCTTAATAATAAATCATAGTGTTTCTATAACAACTATCTGTTACATAAGGCTTTGACAGCATTTTACATGCATTGCTGAATTAAATCTCACAAGATCTCTGAAAAGTACAAAATATCATAATCCCCATTTTACAAAAGGGGAAAAGTATTAGTTCCCCATGATCTCACAGGAAGCCTGACAGAGCGAGGAATAGAATCCATATTTTTTACCTTTACCCTCAAGAATATCTCCCTACTAGGCATGCTTATTCTTGGATGGTCTTTGCACTCCTGTGCATGCATGTCTACAGTGCCATTTATGCTTGCTTCACTCACATTGCTTTTCAACCTCTACCATGCCCATATTTGCTTTAGCTCTCCCTTCTGGTTGTACATTCACATCTCACAAATGCACAAACATCTTAATTCATTCTTAAAGCAGCAAGTAGCTTGTTGTTTTGTAGTTTGTCCAAGTTAAGTAAGTGGATTACCACAGTGAGATAGCAAAGATATGGGGAATACAAGTTTTTTTTATTGTGACTGAAATGAAATAGCTCTGAAGTATGAAATATCAGGGTTTTTTAGGCAATTTGTTTAGCAATGCATTTTAACTTTCAAATGCTAAGAATATTATACTGAGGCTATTGTGTTAAATAATGGCCAGAATGTATACAGAGAACATCCAAATCTGACTAAGTTTGCTGATTGATGAAAATTCTTAATTTCTCAAATGTTTTCTCCCCTTTCCATGCAACTTTGGTTTTGGCTGCTTATTCAGCTGGTAAGAATAGTGATTGTTCTTGCATATTTCTTCCTCTTGTCACTTTCTAATAGGGTTTCCTACTTTTACATACTTTGCTCTGGACTGTGACACACATTGACATTCCTAATCTATTTAGGAGGTGAAGGAAAAATGGTAACTGACATGAAACGTTCCTGTGTGCATAGCTTACACTCCACTATAACCCAATTGTATAACACAGGTATTTAAAGTCTGTGTCAAAGAACCATAGAAATACAACAAAAATAAGAGGAAAGGAATCTAGAAATGATGTGTTAGAGATACAGTTTTCTGTTTCAGAATCATGATTTAGCATTTCTAATATCAGTATTTTGCATTAACAATGAAAGAACAGCAAGCTTGTGTGGGATGGAAGTGAGGTGGGAATCAAAATGAGGGATATGCCACATAATTGGGTACAAATGGAAGCCACCCTCTGTCTCGATATAAGGGCAAGTAGTTTTACCGTGTGTTGAGCTCTCTAATTTTGAGAGGTAGAACCTTCATAGACAACTTTCATTCCCTCGCAGACTTTTCTTTCAGATGTTGTTGCTTCATACAGCACAACTGTTTCAGTGTCCTACTAAGTGTCTCATGTTTTTCTAAGATGTCTGCCACAGTGAGCTGAAAGGTCAGTTATGAAGTTGAGCTTGAGGACTGGTTCAGACTGGTATATGAAATTAAGCCAGTCTGGCATTCTGAGGCAGAGGATTTCAGAAATGCTCTCGTGGGACATGATCCAATTACAGCTCTGCTTTTGACAGTCTAGAGATGAATAGTAACAAGTGTTGACTCTACACTGTCCTCTCTCAGAAGGAGATCCAGTTCTAACTACTAGGAAAATCCTTCTGCTTTTGATCATATGACAGCAGGATTCTTTCTCTTCACTGTGGTTAGTGGAAAGGGCAGACAAGATCTTTTTCTTGTCCTTTGATCTGAGAAATCTGTTCAGCCATTTAGATTGATGATCTGCATTAAGATCAAATGAGAGATTTTTAAAGTCAGTTATAGATTGGTCTCTTGAAACAATCTCACAGAAGTAACAAATCAGAGATTTGTGCACTTACATTTGGAGCCTGAAAACTCCCTGTTTAAAGGCTAATCAACCACAGAAGTCAGTTTCCTGATCTCGATCCTATATTTTCCTTTGATGTCTGGATGGATTTATTTTAAGACAGTCCGTGTGCTGTTGCAGCATGGCATAATCATAAAGTAAGTGCCATCTTGCATATTGTGACAGAAATGTGTTTTTGTTAGTACCCCTCTGATACTTAAAACTGTTCCAAGTCTGAGTTTCCTGAAACTTATAGCACATTGCATTCACCTGGCAGTGTGGAAATAGAGTATGTGCCATCTAAGAATACAAGTTCTCTCTAAGGCTTGGAACAAGCCTAATCTTTACAATTAGGGTTCCGAAGACGGGAACTGAAATTGTCTTGTGTCAGACACTTCTCATAACTTGCCTGATGTGCATTATAACTATAATCAGAATGTACCATACAGTTAACATTTTTAACGTGTTGTTCATGTGTTCACACAGCATTTACTGAATTAGTTACAAGAGGGTTAGACAGTAGATGCGGACAGTTGACAAGGAGAGCCATAAAGTCTTGATAATAAGAAACCCTACTGTATGGGGAACTGGCCAGCATCTGGCTGGCTGTAGGCAGTGTAGGAAGATGTGGATTTTGAGCTATGTTTTACAAAAGTATCTGCGAGGTAGAGAAAAAGGACAGAGAGTTCGACAGCTGGTGTGGCAGCATCAAAGAATGGACCTCATAAAGGAGGGTAAAGAGATGGTCAGAATTGGAAGAGCAGATGAAGCCAGTAGAGTATAAGGAGAAAAGAGATTGGAGAAATAGAAGGGAGAGTCGTGGCAGGGCAGTGCCTTGAGGGTGAGGAGTGCGATTTTGCTAGTAGATAGAGAGGGCCTTTGGAGCCCTTTCAGAGTTGTGGTCATGTGATTGTGTTCATGTGTAAAGGTTAGAAAGTGGATGCAGTGTTCTGAATAGATGGGAGTCTGGGTGCAGGATGTGTGAGGACTGAATCTGTGTAAGGGGAAAAAGAGAGGGTGGAGCTGGTGAGTATCATATACTACTGCAGTTTTAGAATGGAAGAATATGGCAGACTTTGTAGGTGAAAAAGAAGAGGGATGCAGCATAGTGAAGAAGTGAGCTAATGTAACTGAATAGCGACCAAGGATTTTTGATGTCTTTAAAGAATGCAGAATAATAAAATGATGATTTTTTTCCAGACCAGAAGGTGGCTTGAGGGAAGTCTTTGGGATTTATCCAGACATTACAATGGAGGAAGTGTCTTTTGCACTAGAATTTCTCCAGTTGATGACCTTTTGTCTTAAGGAGTTGGAGTTCAGTAATGCACTAGGGGACTGGGTCAGGAAGTAGGCAACTGAGTTACAGAAAGAATTATGTTCAATGGTAAGAAGTAGAATAAAAAGTTTTGGGGAAAGGGATCATAAGAACAGCCATAATGAATCAGACCAATGATCTGTCTAGCCCAATATTCTGTCTTCCGACAGCAGCCAATGCCAGCTACTGCAGAGGAAAGGAACAGAACAGAGTGATTATCAAGTGGCCCACCTCTGTTGTCCAGTGCCAGCATCAGGCAGTCAGAGGCTAAAGGACACCCAGAGCATGTGGTTGCATTGCAGGCCATCTTGGCTAATAGCCATTGATGGACCTATCCTCCAGGAACTTATCTAATTCATTTTTGAACCCAGTTATACTTTTGGCCTTCACAGCATGACCCTGGCAATGAGTTTTAAAGGTTGACTGTGCATTGTGTGAAGAAGTATTTCCTTTTGGTTGTTTCGTGATGCCTGGCTCTTGTGTCATATGAAGGGGTAAATAATACTTCCTTATTCACTTTCTCCACACCATTCATGATTTGATAAATCTCTATCACATCCCTTGTTAATTGTCTTTTTCCCAAGCTGAATAGTCCCAGTCGTCTTAACCTCTCCTCATATGGAAGCTGTTCCATACCGGTAATCAATTTTGTTGCCCTCCTCTGTACTTCTTCCAATTCTAATATATCCTTTTTGAGATGGAATGACCAGCACTGCATGCCGTATTCAAGATGTTGGCATACCATGGCTTTATATAGTGGCATTATAATATTTACTGTCTCATTATCTATCCCTTTCCCTATGGTTCCTAACATTGTTAGCTTTTTTTTTTTGACTGCCTCTGCACATTGAGCAGATGTTTTCAGAGGACTATCCACATTGACTCTAAGGCCTGGTCTACACTACGCGTTTATACCGATTTTAGCAGAGTTAAACCGATTTAACGCTGCACCCATCCACACAACGAGGCCCTTTATAGCGATATGAAGGGCTCTTTAAACCTGTTTCTGCACTCCTCCCCGACGAGAGGAGTAGCGCTGAAATGGTATTACCATATCGGAGTAGGGTTAGTCTGGCCGCAAATTGACGGTATTGGCCTCCGGGCGGTATCCCACAGTGCACCACTGTAACCACTGCGGACAGCAATCTGAACTCGGATGCACTGGCCAGGTAGACAGGAAAAGCCCCGCAAACTTTTGAATTTCGTTTCCTGTTTGGCCAGCGTGGAGAGCTCACCAGCACAGGTAACAATGCAGTCTCCTCAGAATCAAAAAAGAGCTCCAGCATAGACCTCACGGGAGTTACTGGATCTGATTGCTGTATGGGGAGAGGATTCTGTGCTAACAGAACTCCGTTCCAAAAGACGAAATGAAAAAACATTTGAAAAAATTTCCAAGGCTATGATGGAGAAAGACCAGTCCAGGGACTCAGTGCAGTGCAGAGTGAAAGTTAAGGAGCTCAGACAAGCCTACCAGAAGGCCAAAGAAGCAAACGGAAGGTCCGGGGCAGGGCCGAAAACATGCCGCTTCTACGCTGAGCTGCCATGCAATTCTAGGGGGGGTCTGCACAACTACCATACCCTGTCCCTGGATTCCGAGGTTGGGGGTGGTGGTCTCAGTCATGGCTGAGGATCTGCGGACGGGAAGATGAGGAGGAGGAAGAGGACAACTTGAGCTTGCAGACGAGAACACAGCACTGAGCCTGTTCTCCCAAAGCCAGGACTTTTTCTCATCCCAGACAGACATTCAACCCTCCCAACCAAGTAGCCAGACGTGAAGTCAGGAAGCGACCTCTGGTGAGTGTACCTTTGTACCAATATACATGGTTTTAAACCGCAGTGTTTTTTAATGATTGACTTGCCCTGAGGACTTGGGATGCCATTTCGCGGCCAGTAACAGTTATCTGGCAAGTTGTTAACATGTCTGGGGATGGAGCGGACATGCTCCAGGGACATCGCCATACGCCTCCTGGAAGTACCTCCAAAAGCCTTTGCAGCAACGGTTTTGGGCAAGGCAGCCATTATTCCGTCTCCACGTAGGACACTGACCACGCATCATGTAGCAAGTAATCTGGTAATCATTGCATGACAAGCCTAGCTGCGTAGGTCCCGGTGATTGCTGGCATTCAAGCCAACATCGTTCTTTATCTCGCTGTATTATCCTCAGGAGAAGGTATCGTTGATGGTAACCTGGGTTAAATTCAATGCTTTAGGGGACGAGAATGGCCATTCCTACTGGGGACTGTTTGCCATGTTGCTTAAAAGAAAATCTTCCTTGGCAGGTAGGCAAGCGGGGGGAGGGGAGGGGAATGGCGCGAGGCTTTTCGCGTTTGCTAGCAGAGGATCTCCCTGCACCAAGCCACCTGGTGGGGTGGGAAGGGGGGTGATTAGCAGTGATCTTTCATGAAACCCCCTTGCGGTTAAACATACTGGGTGCCCTGGTGCTCAGTGCAAAGATAGGATAATGGGTTTCCATCTATTGCCCCCCACACACAGTTAGGGATCCCATTGCAGCAAAGCCATCCACTATCACCTGCACAATTTCCCGTAGTCACACAGCTTTTCGTGAGCAGCAAGCTTATGATTGCTTTTGGCTACTTGCATCACAGCAGCCCCACAGTAGATTTTCCACTCCAAATTGACTTCCGACTGAACCGGTAGCTGTCTGGCATTGCAAGGCTCTAGAGGGCTATTGCCACTCACTTCTCAACATGTGAGGGCTGCTCCATCTTGGTATCTGGGTTCAGGGAGGGGAAAAGCAGTCACAGAGTTCATGAAAGTGCCCATCAGCATGCGAAAGTTTCGTCAGCCACTGCGAATCGTCCCAAACCTGCAAAACTGATGCTGTCCCACCAGTCTGTGCTTGTTTTCTGCCAAAAATCGGCGTTTCAATGGCTAGAACCTGCCCCATTACAGCAGAACTCTCCAAAGCCGGGGGCCACGGTTTTAAGAGAATTCTGTGTCCATGTCCTCATCATTCGGGTCGCCGGCTCTTCTGTAGCCGCGCCCTCGCCTGGCTTTGCAAGATCCTGTTCAGCCATAAACTGCACGCGAATGCGTGAGGTGTTTCAACGTCCATCGATTGCGGTCTGATCTGAGCAGGGTCCATGGTTGCCTGTGCTATGTTGCACAGTTCACCCTGGAAAAAGTGCAAAACGGTTGTCTGCTGCTTTCACAGAGGGAGGGGTGAGTTGTACCAGAACCACCCGTGAAATGTTTTTTGCCCCATCAGGCACTGGGATCTTGACCAGGATTCCAGGGCGGGGGAGACTGCGGGAACTATGGGATAGCTACAGGATAGCTACCCACAGTGCAACGCTCCAGAAATCGACGCTAGCCTGGGACATGGACGCACATCGCCAAATTAATGTGCTTAGTGTGGTCGGTGCACTCAACTTTATACAATCTGTTTTACAAAACCAGTTTATGTAAAGTCGGTATAATCCCGTAGTGTACACATATCCTAAGATCTCTTTTTTGAGTGGTAATAGCTAATTGAGACCCCATCTTTTTCCATGGATAGTTGGGATTATGTTTTCCAATATGCATTACATTGCACTTACCAACACTGAATTTCATCTGCATTTTGTTTCCCCGGTCACCCAGTTTTGTGAGATCCCTTTGTAACTCTTTGCAGTCAGCTTTGGATTTAACTATCTTGAGTAATTTTGTATTGTCTGCAAAGTCTGCTGCCTAATTATTGACCCCTTTTTCCAGATCGTTTATGCATGTGTTGAACAACACTGGTCCCAGTACAGATTCTTGGGGAACCCCGTTATTTACCTCTCTCTTTTAAAAATTGACCATTTATTTCTATCCAGTTTCCTGTCTTCTAACCAGTTACTGATCCATGAGAGGACCTTCCCTCTTACCCCATGACTGCTTACTTGGCTTAAGAGCCTTTGGTTAGGGGTGTTGTCAAAGGCTTCTTGAAAGTCCAAGTACACTATATCTACTAAATCATTCTTGTTCACGTGTTTGTTGACCATATCAAAAATCTGATTGGTGAAACCTTGATTTTCCCTTTACAAAAGCCATGTTGACTCTTCCCCCAACAAATCATGTTCATATATGTGCTTGATCATTCTGTTCTTTACTACGGTGTAAACCAATTTGCCTGGTACTAAAGTTAGGCTTACCTGCCTATAATTGCCAGGATCACCTCTGGAGCCCTTTTTATCTATCATCCAGTCATGTGGGTCCAGATATTATGATGAAAATCATAAGAGTGTAAAATGATTAACCAAATATTTTAAAGCAGCAGTTTCAGCTAGCATCTTAATGCTACTATATAAATCTATGATACACCCACACCTTGACTACTGCATGCAGTTCTTGTTGCCTAATCTCAAAAAAAGATATATTAGAATTGGAAAATGTTTAGAGAACAACAAAAATGATTAGTGGTATGGAACAGCTTCCATAGGAGAGATTAAAAAGCCTGGAACTGTTCAGGTTAGAAAAGAAACTAAGGGGAAGAGGGAGTTGATAGAGGTCTATAAAATCATTAACGGTGGAGAAAGTGAATAGGGACAAGAACCAGGGGTCATCCTATGAAATTAACAGGCAGCAGGTTTAAAACAAAAGGAAGTACTTCTTGGCACAATGCACAGTCAACCTGTGGAACTTGTTGCCAGGGAATGTTGTAAAGGTCAAAAGTGTAACTGGGTTCAGTAAAAAATTAGACTAGTTCCTGGAGAATGGGACCATCGATGACTATTAAACAAGATGGTCAGGGACACAACCCCATGTTCTGAGTATCCCTAAATGTCTGACTGCTAGATGCTGGGACTGAACGATGGGATGGATTACTCGATAATTCCCCTGTTCAGTTCATTTGCCTCTGTAACATCTAGCAGTGGTCATTTTTGGAAAACAAAATGCTGGGCTGGATCGACATAGTGTGCCCATTCTTATGATCTTATCAAACTTTCTAGGGGGACTCAGCAAGACTTCCCACTCAATCATGGGGTTGCAATACCATCTGCTTAAATTTGGCCCAGCCACCCTCTGTCATGACGTGGCATTGCGACATGGCACATGGGGGTTGCACTCTTTTCTGAAATTAAGAAATACTGCCTTGGAAAACTTTGTGGCTATTAAGCTATGTGCTTTTAAAAAGTTTCCTAGTCTATGCAGAGTTAGACAGCAGGGTCAATGGACTGATTTTAGTTAAAATGGAAAAAAATTTTATTCCACTGATGTATTAATGTCCCCAGTTCCATCATTAGAATGTCACATTTTGCAAGTGCTGTGCTCCAAATTAAAAAAAAAAAAAAAGTGGGGGGCATTCTTCAGAAAAAGTTGATAACCACTGGTTCAGAGACATGAGACTCATCAAGTAGAAATTAAATTTAGTTAAGTAATGTGTGTTAATTCTTGTCTGGTGTTTTTGCCAGGAATTTACCACCACTGGTTCCTCCAATACAGACACAGGCAAAGCCTCAGGCAGTCTAGAGACCAAATACAAGATCAAGGACTATGGACTGACATTCACCCAGAAATGGAACACAGACAACACCCTGGGGACAGAGGTGTCCATGGAGGATAAGGTAAGAGAAAGTGGAAATTATGAAAGCGATTCAGCAAATCAGGTAAAAATACTGTGTTAAGAATAAACCAATAGAAATGCTAATTATAGGAGAGCTGTGGTAAATTACGACTAGTTAAAATATAGAATAGACAGGAATACCTCAGTTCATTCTTTTTTTACAGTGTGGGAATTTTCATAAACTTTGTTTCTGAATTTGATGTTCTTAAAGGTGGAGTTGTAGTGCAGACAGGGAGAGCAGACAAATGTCCTCACACAATGCTGTACATCATCATTCAGACTTGCAGCATGACTGCTGTTGCAGATGGGCATTCTGAGTATTCATATTGTATTTTAATAAATTGTGAGGTTATTTTCTGATATGTAAATATATCCATTAAGGACTAGAGGAGTCCTTGATTTTCATTTATGACCCAAGCCAGGTTTTAAATCTAATCTTTCAAAAATGAAGCAGTTGTCCCATTTGGTTTGTACTGTAATTTGATCCTACATACTTATTAACTTACATTACAAAACAAATATATCAGTGGGTGGAGGAGGCACTTTTATAATAAGGCATGGAAAGATGCACAACTGAGCCTGTTTGCCTCAAAATTGCCTCCAAGCTCTGCTAGTGGAGCTAGCTGATCTTGTAAATAGCATGAGATGGATAGCTGAAGACAAAGGTAGTTGTGAACTTTAATGTGCACACAGATTAGACAAATCTGTGGATCTGGAAAACCCACCAAAGCCTGTAAATTGCAAACACTGAATACCTCCAAATCTTAATTTTTTCCTTAAAGTACTGTGACATGAAATGCAGTAAACTAGCTGTAATTCAATATTAAGGTTACAAGAAGAACCATTCAAATACTAGGAAGAGCTAAAAATTAAAGTTAACTTGGCCATGATGCATTTATGAACTATTTTCTATCCTTTCCCTTGTTAAAATAAACAGAGGATTACTGTGTCATGGACATATGATGTTTGTGACAGGGTCCCCGGGATGCAACGTGGACTGTGGGACTGCTGAGCCCTCTGTCCCACCAACCTGGGCTGCCTCTTACGCTGTGGTGCTGTGTCAAGCCACAAACCTCTGGCAGGTACTGCACTTATACAGGCATCCACCCAACTGAGTTACATGAATGCTTTCCCAGCCACTCATGAATCATCAATAGGAAGGCTCCACCAATTCCCCAGCCTTGCACCACAGAACTATACCATCTTGTACTGGTCCAAAGCCTGGCCAGTGTAAGTTCGTTACCCAGTCCACTCCTCCCTCAGTGTGGAGAGGGGAGACACTAGTCTTTGTAAACTGAGCTGAGATTTCCCAAGCGCTTCAACCAAAACACATTTTTTTAAGTAGAATAGAAAACAGATTTATAATCACTTAACATCTATGTTTCTGTAGCTAATAAGTAGCAAGCGTAAAGGCCAAAGTTGGTTATCTAAGAAATAAAAACAAGTTAAGTTCTGCAAACTAAACAGGATTTGAATCAAGTAGTGTAGATGGTACAAACAGGTTTCAGTTCCTCAATACACAGACTGGAACTCTTTCCCAGCCTGGGACTCCCTTCCCCCATTCAAAGTCTTTGTTTTTAGATGTTTTTTCCAGGTGTTGAGTTGGGAGGAAGAGAGGCAAGTGATGTCACTTCCCCTCTTCTGTGTTTTCTTCCAGCTTGCGAAAGATCTTTGCTTTGAGGTGTATTAATCCACTTCCATAGCATACACGCTTCCTCTGAGAAATCTCTAAGATAGAGGATTCTTTTCTCAATGGGTATCGGTGAGCCATTAACACTGTCTGGCTACTCCATTGTTGTACCTGCCAGATGTGCAGTATGGTGAAGTTAAGCAACCTTACTTTTGAAATTGCCTGGTTTTTAAGTATTTCATCTTGCAAAATTAAGGTTGCATAACACTGAGAAAGATTAATGACCTAAAAACTAATACACTCTAGCCCAATATAATGCGACCCAATATAACACGAATTAGGATATAATGCGGTAAAGCAGAGCTTCGGGGGGGGCGGGGCTGCGTGCCCTGGCAGATCAAAGCAAGTTCGATATAACGCGGTTTCACCTATAACACGGTAAGATTTTTTGGCTCCTGAGGACAGTGTTATATTGGGGTAGAGATGTATGTGCAGCAATACAAGGGTGCTATTTAGATGTTGTCCAACCAGCTATGTAAAATATTTAAATAGTTAGGGCTGTGAGTGCAAATAAAAGTTAGAATTAAAGTAAAGATTTATTAGTTGGCCAACAAAGCAAGGTCCTACACTCAGCTCAGTATTATTTCTCTGTGCCGTGTAAAACTTCTGAAAACTGCATCCAATTAATTGAAAAATTTCATGGAATGTTGTATTTATTTTTTGTGAAAATCAAAAACCAAGACCTGTTTTCAGCTAAAATCAAGCCCACAGAGTGCCCATTTGGTGCAGCAGCAGAAGAAACTCTGGCACCCTCTCCTGCTGCCTACACACCCTAGAGGATAGCATGCTTCATTGCTCATGTAGGCCTCACTCTGTAGATTTGTCTAATTTTTTTAAGTGCAAATAGAGGCTCTGTCTTTCTCTGCCATGCCCCTTGAAATATCTTTCTTCCCACAAGATTGAGAAGGAAGGAGTGGACAACTGGTGCTGTCTTTGAGGAGGCAGAACGTTAGGGAGAGGGAATGAAGCATTTCTCTCCTTTCCCTCTGGCTGTCCCTGAGCAGGAGTATTGTTGTGCTGCAAACTGTTAATGCAGGGATAGGCAACCTATGGCATGTGTGCCAAAGGCAGCATGCAAGCTGATTTTCAGTGGCACTCACACTGCCCAGGTCCTGGCCATCTGTCCGAGGGGCTCTGCATTTTAATTTAATTTTAAATGAAGTTTCTTATACATTTTAAAAACCTTATTTACTTTACATACAACAATAATTTACTTATATATTATAGACTTATAGAAAGAGACCTTCTAAGAACGTTCAAATATATTACTGGCACGCAAAACCTTAAATTAGAGTGAATACATGAAGACTCAACACACCACTTCTGAAAGATTGACGCCTGTGTTAATGAATGCCATCAACAGATGACAGCAACTTTGTCTCCCATTTTCCTGCCATTCAGTGTTCAAATTATCCCCCAAAATAAAAAGTTTCTCGCCATTAATGTCTAGAACATTCTCTGAAATTTTGGAATTGATCGGCTGGGGCATTCAAAAGTTCTTGCATTACATATATACATACATGGAAACAGAGGAAATGCCATCAAGTTGAAAGTAAGGCCTCACATGGGAGAGATTAATAAAGCTGGGACTTTTCAGCTTGGAAAAGAGAAGTCAGGGGAATATTAGAGGTCTATAAAATCATGATTGGTATGGAGAAAGTAAATAAGGAAGTGTTATTTACTCCTTCTCATAACACAAGAACTAGGGGTCACCAAATGAAATTAATAGACAGCAGGTTTAAAACAAACAAAAGGAAGTATTTCTTTGCACAACACACAGTGAACCTGTAGAACTGTTTGCCACAAGATGTTGTGTGTAACAAGTTTTAAAAAAGAAATAGATTCATAGATTTTTAAGGTCAGAAGGGACCATTATGATGATCTAGTCTGATCTTCTGCACAATGCAGACCACAGAATCTCACTCACCCACTCCTGTAATAAACCCCTAACCTATATCTGAGCAATTGATGTCCTCAAATTGTGGCTTCAACACTTCAAGGTGCAGAGAATCCTCCAGCAAGTGACCCATGCCCCACGCTGCAGAGGAAAGTGAAAAACCCCCAAGGCCTCTGCCAATCTGCCCTGAGGAAAATTCCTTCCTGACACCAGATATGGTGATCAGATAAACCCTGAGCATGTGGGCAAGACTCACCAGCCAGACACCCAGGAAAGAATTATCCGTAGTAACTCAGATCCCACCCCATCTAACATCCCATCCAGGCTGTTAGGCATATTTACCGTTAAAGTCAGAGATGAATTGATTTGCCAAAATTAGGATATCCATCATACCCATCCCTCGCATACTTCTACAAGCTTAGTCTTGAAGCACATATGTCTTATATGCCCCAGCTGCTCCTCTTGGAAGGCTGAGTTCCACGAATTGCATTTCCTACTGGTTAAAACCTTATCTAATTTTCAGATCTGTAACTTCAGTGTTGACTTTATCCATGTCGTTCTTGTGTTCCACGATTTGGTACTGAGCTTAATATATTTCTTCTCCCTCCCTGGTATTTTATCCCTCTGATAAATTTATAGAGAGCAATCGATCTCCACTTCAAGCCTTCTTTTGGTTAGCTGCTAAACAAGCCAAGCGTCTGAGTCTCCTTTCACAAGCCAGGTTTTCTATTCCTCGGATCATCCTTAGTACAGCCCTTTCTCTGTAACCTCTCCAGGTTGGAGTTTCATCTCTTAACCAGGGTGCTAGTTGGGAGAACAGAACTGCCGAGTATCTCCATGATGAGGTTCTACATCCGGAGTAGCCTCACGGGATAACGTCTGGCTAGATGCTAACACTCCTTTATCTTTACTGGAAAATACCTCGCCTCATGATCCTAAAATCCGATTAGAATATTTGACGGCCATGCTCAATTGGCGCTCATTGTCAGTCTATCCTAGTCGATAGCCAATACGCGATGGTTCCTTCTCCTCTCTGTTACTTCCAACCTGGATGTCCTCAGTTAAAACAGAAATTCTTGGTTAATCTCTCATGCATGACTCTTGCCACTTCTACTATTAAATTTCATGCCTATTATCTAATTACTCCAGATTTACAAAGTCATTCGATCTTCCATGTTAGGATATCCGTGGTCCTTCTCTGTGTTAGGAATAACTCCCAGCTTTGGTGTCATCTGCAGACCTTTATCAGCACATTCCACTTTTTTGTGCCATGGTCGAGTAATAAAAAGATTAAATAAGACTGATCTCAAAACCAGTTCCTGAGGAACTCCACTAGTAACCTCCTTCCAGCCTGACAGTTCACTTTTCAGTATGATCCGTTGTAGTCTCCCCTTTAACCAGTTCCTTGTCCAGCTTTCAGTTTTCATATTGATCCCCATCTTTTCCAATTTAACTAATAATTCCCCATGTGGAACTATATCAAATGCCTTACTGAAATCGAGGTAAATTAGATCCACTGCGTTTCATTTGTCTAAAAAAATCTGTTACCTTCTCAAAGAAGGAGATCAAGTTGGTTT
The DNA here is from genome assembly GCF_003597395.2 of Chelonoidis abingdonii. Taxonomy (NCBI): domain Eukaryota; kingdom Metazoa; phylum Chordata; order Testudines; family Testudinidae; genus Chelonoidis; species Chelonoidis abingdonii. The sequence goes on along the minus strand of NC_133770.1, from coordinate 167,762,654 downwards.
GTAAAACCATGTTGTATTTTGTCCCAATTCCCGTTGACCTCCAATGTCCTTAACTACTTTCTCCTTCAAAATTTTTTTCAAGACCTTGCATACTACAGATGTCAAACAGGCCTGTAGTTACCCAGATCACCTTTTTTTTCTTTCTTAAAAATAAGAACTGTTAGCAATTCTCCAGTCCTATGGTACAACCCAAGTTTACAGATTCATTAAAAATTCTTGCTAATGGGCTTGCAATTTCGTGTGCCAGTTCCTTTAATATTCTTGGATGAAGATTATCTGGGCCCCCTGATTTAGTCCCATTAAGCTGTTCGAGTTCGGCTTCTACCTTGGATATGGTAATATCCACCTCATATCCTCATTCCCATTTGTCATCCTGCCATTATCGCTAAGCTCCTCCTCATTAAAGACTGAGGCAAAGTATTTGTTTAGACATTGGGCCATGCCTAGATTATCCTGAACCTCCACTCCATCCTCAGTGTTGATAATGTAGATAAGTTCAGGCCCATCAATGTCTATTAGTTGGGATGGGCCGGGATGGTGTCCTTAGCCTCTGTTTGCCAGAAGCTGGGAATGGGCAACAGGGGATGGGTCACTTGATGATTACCTGTTCTGTTCATTTTCTCTGAAGCAGCTGGCATTGGCCACTGTCAGAAAACAAGATATGGGGCTGGATGGGCCATTGGTCTGACCCAGTATGGCCATTCTTATGCTCTCTAAGTACATATTTATAAGGTGCTCGCTGCTTTGGTATCTGGGAATGTGAAAAACTAGTGAAGTTACTTGCTTTATTCACTCAAGCTAAATCTTAAGTATGGAGTTCTCTGCAAATTACTTACTTTTTGTACAAAAGATCATGTGACTCTTCTATTCAGACAAGAAGAGAAGATGGGAATTATAGTAAGGTAAGAGAATATAAAGCCAACCATCTTTTTCAATAGAAGGAACCTTGATAATCTGACCTTTTTTTTCCTTCTTCTTTGCAGTTAGCTGAGGGATTGAAGCTGACTCTCGACACCATATTTGTACCAAACACAGGGTAAATAGCCTACTTCAATTTTGTGTAGCAATTCCTAGAATTAGATTAAACAGATTTGTTAAATTTTCCAAATGAAAAGTTAATTGTCTGACTTCAGTGGCAGTGATAAATGAGCATAGTTGTATTCCAGTATCCCAACTGATAGGTGTTCTGGATAAAAATAAAGAACTTCTTATTCTGCAGATCTTGGTAGAATATTTGTAAGGACACAGCTAATATCAGGTTTATAATAATATATTTGATGAAAGATTCCTCTCAAAAATGTAATTTCCCCTCCATCTAAAAATGTGTAATATATAAAAATACTAAGAAATGGTATTTCTATACCTCTAACATTGGAGATTGTGTGAAAATAGAGAAGTGTCCCTGATGATTATTAGTAGTAGTAATTATTTGTGTTACCATAGCACCTAGGAGCTCTAGTTCTGGACCATGACCCCACTGTGCTAGGCGCTGTGCGCAGACAGAACAATAAGGCAGTCTCTGCCTCAAAGAGCTTAGAATCTAAGGATAAGGCAAAAGATAACAGATAGATACAGACAATAGAATACAAGGAAACAGTGCGACAATATTAATCAGCATGATCAGCAGTGGTATCAGTGCACCACCAGCTTAACCATTGTCAGGGTTTTTTTGTTTTTTTTGTAGGCACCACAGTAAAGGAGAGTTTGAAGGAGGATAATGAGTTAGCTTTGCTGATATTTTATGGGGAGCTCCACTGAATCATGAGGGTCAGCATGGGAGAAAGCACAAAGGTGATTGTTTGAAAGTTTAACAAGTAGGTGACAGAGGCTAGCATCATCGGCCATTTGGAGACACGAGTTGACATCTCAGTAGCAAATAAGGGATGATAGGGATGGTGGGGGTAGGCTGCAAAAGGGCCTTGAAAGTGAAGACAAGCAAGTGATGTTTGATGTGACAGGAGCCACTACATGGATTTAAAGAGAGAAGTGACATGGTAAAAGTGATGAGCTAGGAGAATGATTCTTGCAGTAGCATTCTAATTGGATATGGGTGGGGCAAAATTGTATATGCAAGAGAGAAGGAGGTTGCAGTAATTGTGATATGAGACTGAGAGCTTGGATGAGCTTTTCACTTAGTGGATGGTTAGGGAAAGGCCATATCTTAGATGATATGTGGCAAGAATCCTCAAGATTTAGACATACCCTGGATATAAGGATCTAGAGAAAGGTCTGAGTCTAAGATGATGCCCAGGTTACAGGCCTGAGTGACAAGCCAGGATGCTGCTGTTGTCCACAGTGATAGAGAACGGTGCTTCTTGTAGGAAAGGGCTTTAGGGGAGAGGGAAGATTAGGAGCTGCGTTTTAGTCATGTTGAACTTGAGCTGATGGCTAGATGTCCACAAAGAGGTCTCAGAGAGACAGGCTGAGACTTTTTTGTTTGGAGAAAAGGAGCTGGGTCTGGAGAAAGATCTGTAAGTTCTATCTCTATGCTGACAAGTTGAATTTGTGTTTGCGGCTAAGATGACCCAGATATAAGGTGTAGAGAAAAAAGAGATGAGGACAGATGAACCCCACACACAGTTGGAGGGAGGATGAGGAAGATCCTCCTCAGGCTCCTTCAGTGTGTCAATTAGAGATGTAAGAAGAGACCCGTAAGAGGACAATCACGGAAGCCAAGGGAAGACAAGATTCAGAGAAGAGGAGGATTAATCACTTTTTGCAGATGTTAAGGCGCTTGAGCTATTGTGAAGAGTTAAGGCAAGTCTACATTACAAAATTCAGTCGACTTAAGTCGATCTCTAGCCACCGCAGCAGGTTGATTGTGCATCTCCACACTACTCTTGTGTTGGCAGAGCCCGTTCTCACTAGCAGTGCATCTTGTGTAGCTATCCCACTGTGCAACTTGCCACCATCTAGTGAAGGGTGTTATGGGAAGGGTTTGCAACGCCTCATGGGGGCAAAACATTCTCCTGAGAGTGACTGGGAACATAACTCGAACATCCCATGATGTATTTTTCTCCTTCCTCTAATTTTATCTACATCCCATAATATTTCACTTTTCAAACGCTTAGCGTACCTGGGAGTACGCCATCTCTAGAGAAGCATGGGTCCTGCACAGCTCTGCACTGTTGCAAACTCAGTGCTCCTAATCCTGTAGTATTTTCAGAGGAGCCATCAGATGGAACATGACAATTCCTTTCAAGTAGCCCTGCTGGAAGCCATGGTGGAGAGCTGGTTCTGGTCCCAAGAAACAAGTACCGAGTGGTAGGATTGCATCATTACGCAGGTATGGGATTATGAGCAGTGGCGGCAAAACTTTTGAATGTGCAAGGCCACTTTTCTGGAACTGTTTGTTTGTGAAGCTCACTCCAGCCCTGCAGCTCACTGACCCACCAAACTGAGAGCTGTACTGACAGTGGATAAGCGAGTGGCGATTGCTGTGTGGAAGCTTGCAATGCCTAACTTCTACTGATTAGTTGGAAATCATTTTGGAGTTGGAAAATCCACCGTGGGGGATCCGAGTATGCAGGGCCATTAATCCTTCAGCTAAGGAGGACTGATTGAGGGCAATGGGCAGGAGATCCTGGATGGTTTTGCTGCAGTGAGGTTCCCTAACTGTATTGGGGTGATAGATGGCACGCATATCCCTATCTTGGCACTGCACTGGTTTCCCATAGAGTATCTAAACTGTTAGGGCTACTTTTCTATCGTGTTGCAAATGCTGGTGGATCACCAGGGACATTTTACAACACAGGATGGTCTAGTAAGGTGCACGATGCACATATCTAAGAACACAGGCCTGTTGGAAGTCTGCAAGCAGGAACTTTCTTTGCAGATCACAAAATCACCACTGAAGATGTTGAAATGCCAATAGTGATTGTGGGAGACCTCTTACTCCTGTGTCTCAGGAAGCCGCACACTGGACACCTGGACAGCAGCAAGGAATGCTTCAACGACAGGCTTACCAGGTGGAGAATGATTATTGAATGTGCCTTTGACTGTTTGAAGGGACACTTGAGAAGTCAACTCAGGTTAGACCTCAGTGAAGAAATATCCTCATGGTGATAGCTGCCTGCTGTGCACCTCATAATATCTGTGAAGCAAAGGGGGAAAGTTTTTTGTTCCTCTCTCTCCTCCCCCCGCCCGGTGTGGAGAGCTGAGGTGGATGGTCTGGCTGCTGATTTTGAACAGCCAGGTATCGGGGCTATCAGAAGAGCTCAAGACAGAGCTATGCGGCTCAGGGAGGCTTTGAAAGACCGTTTTAATAATGACCCACAGTAATGCGTGCTGCTTTTTCTTTTGTGCCTGCCAATGTGTTTTTGGCATTCTGGTCTGAACTGCACTGTAAGTGCTGTATGTGTGGTAGTGTAAGCTTGCAAATGCACTTCTTTCTATGATCTCAGTGATACCACCACCCCCCCCCACACACCCCATTCTTCTCTCAGACCTGGGAAGAGAGCCCAGGAGTTCTGAGCCCCAGCCACCTCTCCCCCAGCCACTGGACCCTACTCCGTTGCCAGAGCCGGACGAGGTTCTGTCCCCTCAGCAGCATGATTTGTGGGTGGGGCTGCACTGGGGATGCTGAGTGGGTGCCTCTGGGTGCTCAGTGCTCATCTCTTCCTGCTGGGCATGGGAGCAGCAGCCATGGGATCTCAGCTTCCCCAGGCACCTCTACAGTGGGGCAGCCAGTGAGATAATGGCGATACCACACTCCAGCCCCTAGCCCTACCACTGGGATTGCCAGTGATGGGGGGGATGCTTGATGTTATGATCCTCACAGAGATTGGGCTGAGACTCAGCAACTCATTCCACAAAGGGGAATGGGGGCTAGCGGTTAAATCAGGGAGGGGCTGGAAACCACAACTCCTTGGTTCTATCCCCAGCTCTAGCTATGCTATGATTCCTTGTGTAACTGTTTTACATCCCTCCCCCACTGCTCCTCAGTTTCTCTGTTAACCTCTATCTCTTTCCCCCATGCTTTGAACGAATAAAGATTAATTAAGCTTCCAAAACTGGTCTCTTGTTTGTGCAATAATTCTAACAATTATATGTATGACAAAGGTAGAAATACAGGGGAATGAACTTGAAGAGGGAAAAGACATTCATTTTCCTTTTTAGAAACACCTACACTGACCTTGTCTGTCACACATCAGTGTGTGTGAAGCTGTGAGTGTCTGTCCCCTCCCATGGGGTGGAGTGGTAGGGATTGGTCATGTGTCCCTGATGCCACATGGAAATGTCCATGTGTGGGGGGCGGAGGAGAAGGGTAGTGCTGGACAGGCTGCAGAAGGGGGTGACCTCAAAGATGTTGCACTTGTAGGTCAACCAGATTCCTCATCATGTCTGATTGCTCCTTTAGAAGAGCTGTCGTCTCCTGCTGTGTGTCACGTATTCTCCTGAGCTCTTCTTATCCTCTGATCCAGAGGCTTGCATGATCTTTACAAACATGTCATCCTGGGTTCCTTCTTCTCTTTATCTGTCTCAGGCTCTCTGCTAATGTAAAGGGAGAGGTGAAGGCCACATTGCAGCTGCAAAACACACAATGGACAGAGGTACTAGTGCGAGTGCATAGACTAGAGATATAAGAATTGCTGTATTGCATAAATTCAGGGAAGTGTTTCAAGCGTGAAGCAGTACATTTTCATTGTGGCCAGGTATTTATTGAGCATGTTGAACAGAATACTGGTGCCATTTTTCACAAACTGCAGTGACTTTAGCTGATATCTCTCACTCCTGAAGGTAACGGAGGCGGAAAGGGAACAGCTGCTGCATGCATCAGGCTACAGACTGGGTCCTTATGCTGGTTGCCTATGTGCTGAATGATGCCTTGCAAATGAATAGATGAGTGGCATGGGAACATGTCCTACTGCGTTGGAAGAAATAAGGCAGCCCTTCCCAGAAATCTTCGGCAATGGATTGCAGAGTCCCTGCAGGAAAATTTCCTTTCAGATCTCTGTGGAGGATTTACATGACATCCCTCTGCACATAAACTTTTGCAGGGTCCCTTCTGCCTAGCTGTGCCAGGCAATGAGAAGCAGATAGCCACTCTACCTCCACTGGTTATTTCACAACCTTGTGTAACACGAATAAAAATTAGTACATGAGAAATGTGCCCCTGCAATATCAGTGCTACTTACCGGATGTTCCTTCACCAGTATCACACTTGCCCATGTTGCAACTTGCTGGACTGCTCCGGAGTTATAAACAGCTATTGGCTCACGAGGACACTGGATTCCCCATTCATCTATGCTTCATTGTCATCCTCCTCTTCCTCATCCAACATCTTTCTCTGTGTTGTCTGCAGTGACTACGATTTGTCCAATGTATCCATGGGGCATTTGGGGATAGTTGTGGGGTTGCCGCAATGGATAGCGTGTAGCTCCTTGTGTAAAAGCAGTATGTCTGGAGTGCCGCATCACAGTGACTGTTTGCCTCCCTTGCCTTCAGATTGCCTGACATAGCTCCTTGGCTTTCCCAGGGCACTGCTGCCAGGTCTCTCTTGTAACCATTCCCTTCCATGCCCTGAGAGATCTGCACATAGATGTCCATGTTTCTACAGCTGGATCGCAGCTGTGCCTGCACAGCCTCTTATCCCCACAGACCCAGAAGATCCATCACTTCCTGTGTACTCCAGGCAGGAGCACATTTGGAGCATGTGGCCAGAATGCTCAGCTGGGCTGTTGCCAAGTGAGCTCTCCACATCGACCAAATGGAATGAAAATTTAGAATTTCATGGTCCTTTAACAGGGGAGGTGCTTCTTGCTGCATACCTGGAGTTGAAAACCGTAACCAGAGCAGTCGCATGGAGCATTGTGAGACGCCTTCTGGAGACCACTTAAGTTGACATAAGCCATGCAGTATGTACACTGCCATTGCGTCAACCTAACTACGTTGACTTAACTCCACCTGCATGAGATGTGTGGTGCTTAAGTCGATGTAATAGGTGAGTTATGTTGGGAGGGACCTTAGTGTAGACCGGGGTAGGCAACCTATGGCACACGTGCTGATTTTCAGTGGCACTCTCACTGCCTGGGTCCTGGACACCGGTCCAGGTGGCTCTGCATTTTAATTTAATTTTAAATGAAGCTTCTTAAACATTTAAAAATCTTATTTACTTTCCATACAACAGTTTAGTTATATATTACAGACTTATAGAAAGAGACTCGGCACACCACTTCTGAAAGGTTTCCGACCCTTGGTGTAGACACTGACATTATTAGGTCGATGTAAGCTGCCTTACATCAACCTAACTCTGTAGTGTAGACCAGGCCTAAGATGGTAGCATCATGTTTTCTGCTCTAGGTGCAATAGTGCTAGTAATTAGGGCCCTACCAAATTCATGGTCCATTTTTGTAAATGTCAGTCTTAGCATTTTTTGAATCTTGAATTTCACAGTTTCAGATATTCAAATCTTAAATTTTCACAGTGTTGTAACAAATCATGAATATGTGTTTTTTAAAATGGCAAAATATAAATAAGTAAATCCCTTAAATCGGTGTTTCTCGAACTTGAGGGTCCTGGCCCAAAAGGGGAGTTGCAAGGCTATTGTAAGAGGGGGTCGCGGTATTGTCCATCTTACTTCTGTGCTGCCTTCAGAGCTGGGTGGCCAGACACCAGCAGCTGCTGGCTGGGTGCCTGGCTCTGAAGGCAGCAGAAATAAGGGTGGCATGGTATGGTATGGTATGGTATTGCCACCCTTCTGTGGTGCTGCTGGCAGTGGCGCTGTCTTCACAGATGAGTGCCTGGCCAGCTGCTGCTGCTCTCCGGCCACCCTGCTATGAAGGTAGCACCACTGACAGCAGAAGAGTGGCAATACCATACCATATCACCTTATTTCTGCACTGCAGCTGCCGTTCTTTGCCAGAAGCAGTGGAGCAATCAGAGCGGGGCACCTGACCAGCAGCTGCTGCTTGACGGCTGCCCAGCTCCGAAGGCAGCAACACTGCCAGCAAAAACAGAGAGGTGGCAATACTGTGCCATTCCACCCTTGTTCCTGTGCTGCTGCTGGCAGTGGTGCTGCCTTCAGAGCTGGGTGCCCAGTCAGCTACCACCACTCTCCAGCTGCCCAGTTCTGAAGGCAACGCAGAAGTTAGTGTGACTACCATGACCCACACACACACAACAGGCTTGCCAACCCCCTTTTGAGTTGAGACCTCCAGTTTGAGAAACGTTGTGTATTTTTACCCTATACTAAAAATGTGCAGAAGTACAGAAGACCAGTTTTCACAATCTGTGGCACGTTTTTCATGGCTGTGAATTTGGTAGGGCCCCACTAATAATCCTTAGAACTGGTAACCAGTAACAGTGCTGGCAAACTGAAGAAAATGACATTAGGACTAAAATGGATATATTCATTTTTTCTCTTTCTCTCATATATTTTTATATATGTTTAAAATACACCTGTAGGTGCTTAGGTCTGTGCATCTATCCTATAAATTAATAATGACAACATACACAGACAAAACTGCTTGTAAATATATCTATCTCAGCCCCCACCCTTCACAAATTTGAAGGCATTTGAAGTATTAAGTGCTCTGTGCAGACATCAGAAATACTATATAGCTGGCCCATGCTAGGATGAGTAAAACAAAATGTTTCTCTCCACAGAAAGAAGAGTGGGAAATTGAAGACTTCTTACAAACGAGAGTATGTAAACTTAGGCTGCAACATTGACGTTGACCTTTCTGGACCAACCATCCACGGCTGGGCTGTGCTGGGCTATGAAGGCTGGCTTGCTGGTTATCAGATGGCTTTTGATACAGCCAAGTCTAAACTATCACAGAATAACTTTGCATTAGGATACAAGGCAGGAGACTTCCAACTACACACTAATGTGTGAGTATATGCCAAAGGAGCCAGGCTAGATTGTGTCAGGCAAACTGTGTGGATAACTGCATCCCCAGATGTATGCTGGGTGGAGAAAGAGGACACTGATTTCAGACTGAGATTTGAAAGGCTTTACATACCTTATTTTCATCTCCAAGAGACAGTTACAGGAGGGTCACTTCCCAGTTTGCTATCTTTTGAGACTTTTTTCATCAGGGTAATTCTATTCCCCTAAATTTGGTAGTGGAAAAGACATTTTGGAATTAGGGTAGTTTTTTAATGAGGGTATGTTTAGGATAACTATGGAATTTAAGTTAGTAAACATAATTTTGACTGCTGGTTTGTGTCACTCTTACTGAAGGAATTTGAATCTCGGGTAAATTGCCCACTTCCACATACTAACATGTACTAAAATGTCAACTGGGAGGATTGGGATTAATGCAGCATTACTACCTTTTTCTCTTAATGGTTCTAGACCGTGGCAGCCTTCTATGTGGAAGCAGACGTTTAACATTACTGTCTGGGAGGAAACTTAAGTACTCCCAGTGTTGGGTGTCGTGATATTTGCCTAGCCACATGTACTTAAGAGGCAGTGTTTTTGGGGGGAATTGTCTGCATTTCCCCATTTTCAGTCTCCTTACCAAAGCTGAGCTATATTGACTTATTTTAGCCAATGAGGGTTGCATGTAGCTCCCTCTGAACCCATTGGTTTATGCTCTGCATGGAATGTGCTTCCCTCCCTACTTCTAGCCTGGAAAGGAAAAGCTGAACTCTCTTTAGTGAAAATTTCAAACCTCTTAGTGCAATGTCTTAGCTCCTGGAAAGCTCCCTCATTCCCCAGGCTAAACCCAGCTCTTAGTGAAGAATCTACAGATCGCAGATGAAGTGTTCGGCCAGGGAGTGAATAGACATGGATCTGCCTGAGAGAAGCGTGGGATTGAATATGCCCACAGAGTTAGGGTTATCCTCAGGTTTGTTTGGGAAGTGGTGTTAGGAGCTTACTTTGTTGGAAAGATGAGACTTCATAGTGATCGGAGGGTTAAACAGCAAACCGGAGAGATCTTCATGCACTCTTTATCTGTTACAAACAGGAATGATGGCACTGAATTTGGTGGGTCAATCTATCAGAAGGTTAACGATAAAGTTGAGACATCAGTAAATCTTGCTTGGACTGCTGGCAGTAACAATACCCGTTTTGGCATTGCCACGAAGTACCAGCTGGATGAAAATACTTCCATTGCTGTAAGTATTTCACCAGATTAGCACTTCCAGCACAACTGGAGTTTGCTTAAACGCTATAAACTGGTGACACAGGGTGATTATTGTTTAAACCTATGGCACCTTGTGTTACGCTGCCCCTTTTCAGTTATTGGTGTATGGAGAATGTATGTTGTAGACTGTTGGTGAATTATGGAATATACTTAAGCCTCATTCTGTGACACACATTCTCTCTCAGGCTTGTCTATACCAATTATTGGTGTATGATAAGCTGGAGTGTAAATATACAGCACTCTAGTGCAGTTACTCTCAACCTTTCCAGATTACTGTACCCCTTTCAGGAGTCTGATTTGTCTTGTGCACCCCCAAGTTTCACCTCACTTAACTTGCTTACAAAATCAGACATAAAAATACAACAGTATCATAGCACACTCTTACTGAAAAATTGCTTGCTTTCTAATTTTTACCATATAATTATAAAATAAATCAATGGGAATATAAATATTGTACTTATATTTCTGTGTAAACTGGATAGAGCAGTATAAACAAGTCACTGTATGAAATTATAGTTTGTACTGACTTTGCTAGTGCTTTTTATGTAGCCTGTTGTAAAACTAAGCAAATATCTAGATAAGTTGATGTACCCACTGGAAGACCTGTGCATACCCCCCGAGATACCCGTACACCGGTTGAGGATCATGCACTAACTGGCTGGGTGAACTGTGCTACCGCCCACTAGAAGTTCCATAGTGTGCTTTGATCAATTGCAGTAGGCTTAACATAGCTTAACTGCAGTTGATCAGAACTTTTAGGTTATGTCTACACTTCAGTTAAACACCTGTGGCTGATATGTGTCAGCTGATTTGGGCTTGGGCTACTGGGCTGGAAACTGCACTGTAGACATTCAGGCTTGGGCTGGAGCCCAAGCTCTGGGACCCTGTGAGGAGGGAGGGTCCCAGAACCCAGGCTCTAGCCTTAGCCCAAACATCTAAACCACAATTTTACAGCACTGCAGCCTGAGCCTGCTGACACAAGCCAGCCACAGGTGTTTAATTGCAGTGTAGACATACCCTACAGTATACCTGTGGTGTGCTTTGACCAACTGCCAGTAAGCTGAGATATGTTAAACCTCCTGCAGTTGGTCAAAGCACATTAGGGAACATCTAGTGCCTGTAGCAGAGTCCACACAGCCTGCTACAGTGCTGTAGACTTACACCCCAGCTTTCCCTGCACTAATTCTCCATACAGACAAGCCCTTAGCTATGAGTGATGCAGTGTGGTTTCATACTCTGCCATTACTTTATTTTAGCCCTATGTGAGGCACTATAAGTTAAGGGAAGACAGCAGGTACAATATATCTAGATTTCAGGAAAGCATGTGAGAAGGTGACTTTCTTGGGTGAGGAGGGGAATAATTTAACTAGCTAATTTGAAACAGGTTGAAATTTGCTGAAGACCCTAACCAAATAGAGAGGTTATTATAAACTGTAGTGTACTGAGGCCACGTCTATACGACGCGCCATTTCGGCGCGTTAAAATCGAAAGCTCTGGGTTCGATATATCGCGTCTCGTCTAGACGGGGATATATCGAACCCAGAGCGCGCTTACATCGATTCCGGAACTCCACCAAAACAAACGGAGTTCCGGATTCGACTTTGCGAGCCGCGCACATCGATTCGGCGCGGTGAAGACGGGTGAGTAACTCGATTTTAGATATTCGATTTCAGCTACGCTATTCCCGTAGCTGAAATTGCGTATCTAAAATCGAATTTCACGCGTCGTGTAGATGGGGCCTATGTTGATGGGAGATGGATTACAAACTGTACGAAGGAGCATTAACCCTTCTCTCCAGAATGGGTCAATGCGTGCAGTCAAAAATCTTACTTTAATAAAAATACTGCCATATTCACTTGCAAACATCTGTTTTCTGGTCACTGTAGTGCCTAATAATTTTGAAGAATTACTGCTTCCTGGGTTTCTCCCTCTTTGAGATTCTCTTTCAGAAAGCAAAGTAACTGCATTAGTTACGGCCCATATGTCTAATCACCCTAGGTTAGTTCATTATCATTACAGGTGTTTGTAACATCTTTATTTAACTCCTGGGTTGAACTTCAAGGGTCATGTCATTCATAGTGGAGGGCTTGCAGCTCTGAAAGTCACCCCCTTTGATGATTTTTTCAAGATTACATATGCCCATCTTGTCATAAAGAGGACCAGTAAATCAGGAAGTAATTATCCATTCAACAGGTGGGAGATGGGTGAGGTTAAAATCATATCACTTTGTGCCCACTGTGAGCAACAAATCTTGTTTTTAATCTGTAATATGATGGTGACAACGTGGTATTGGGTAAATAACTCCATCACCTGGGAATTTCATTAATTTACTCTATGTACTATTACCTCAAGATTCCTGAGTGGAGATATATAAAGCAGACATTACACCCATGAACTAGGCATAGGCTGAGCACAGTCCCTTAAAAACTTTTAGATAAATGTTACTATGTCCTTCCACCCACTTCAGTTGCTTCTACCTACTTAAGTAGTTGTTACTCATGTTCAATTTGCAACCATCTTGTTACTCAAGAGACTTGAAGTGCCTCAAACAATTCATAGTTGGCAAGACTGGAGGGGAACTGTGTGGAAGAGCTTGAGGGGTCATAGGTAGAAGCAATGGGCTAAAATTGAGGGGAAAAATGTGGTTTTTGTTTGCTGCTAGCCTATGCACCAATAATTGCTCAAAGAAAGTGACACAAACCCTTTTGATCTAATTTTAAACAAACTCTTTATAAAGCAAACTACTCTGCATTTGCAGGGGCATATATTTTTTGGGCGCTCTTTTCCATTGCTGGTTCATATGTCCACTTTCTGATCCTTGTAGATTTCTCTGCGACTGCTGCTGATTCCAGGGGAAAAGTTATTGTGCCTGCGTGCCTATAAGAGTAGGAGTGATGGTGGTATTTTGACATGCACTTTTATTCTGTCTCCACCTCTAGGCTAAAGTGAATAATGCCAGCTTGATTGGAATTGGTTACACTCAGACCCTTCGACCTGGTACGTAAGCTGTGACAAAATAGTGAAGAGAATCACTTCCTACTGGGCTTAATAGAAAAGAATCTTAACTTGAGCGATTCAACAGAATGGGTAGCTATGGAGGTGGCAGCTATTAAGCAATCAAGGATTAGCAGTTTTAATGGAATTATTCTTTCATGTTTGCAGACCTACATGAGTCACTTTGCTTTGTGGGTGTTTGAGATAGACTTGTGTATACAGGTGGTGCCTAAAATGAGACTCCTCATTTTCATTTAAGTCCCTGCCCAAGTCAAACTGCAGATAAAGATTGAGGTACTTTAGCACAGCTGTATTAGCTGTTACTATATACCCAACTTCCTTATTTGTGGTATAGCATGAGTGATTGATTGCATTTTATTTGAGTATCAGCATCAAAGATTGTTTTGTTTTTGCAGGTGTGAAGCTGACACTCTCAGGTTTGGTTGATGGCAAGAACTTCAGTGCTGGTGGTCACAAGGTTGGGCTGGGCTTTGAGTTGGAGGCTTAATGCAATTTTAAGTGGAACAGCAGCTCTGTTCCTGGAGATGAAGGGGGAAAAAATAACCCAACATGCTTTGGCCTTAAAATTCTTCTGTGAAATTTCAAAAGTGTGAATTTTTTTTATTCTTCCCAAGAATTGTAACTCTTCCCCTCTCCCACCAGCTGTAGAGTGTAAACTCATCAAAAGGAGATACCTGAAGGCATGCATGGAAGTTGTAAAGGTTATGCCACATTTCAGTTCCTCAGTGTTATTTGTTTCTTAAAGACAGCATAGTATTTCCTTACAAAGGAAAAAATCCCAGCTAGCATATCACATCCTGCATGTCCTACACCTGATGACCTCTTATGAAATTGGTCTCCGTGCAGTAATGAAAGCTTTGGTTTTGCATCAAAGTAAAATAAATCAATCACATTTGGAACATATCCCTTCTGCGTGTTCAAGGTTGCTTTAGATTTGGCAGGAATTGTTCTAAAATAGGTAACCTGTTTTTTAAAACATGCTTGATGCTGGTTTTTGGGGACAAAACTGAATCCCATGGAGCAGTAAAGATTCAGGAAGAATGAATCAGTGATGTGTAGTTTATTGTTCACTAGTTGAGGGACTTGGCACAATGAAGGGGATATTAGCCTAACTCTCAAATTTCATTACATACTTGTATAATGAAAAATTTCTCCTTTTAAAATTTTATTTAGCATTCAAATAAAGCAAACCAAAAGTTTACATATTTCAGATAGTTCGTTCCCACAGAGGAAACAAGTATTAGGTAAGTACAGACATTACACTTGAGAGAGTGCAACCCAGCATAGTTAGCCAAATCCATAAATTCAGTACTTTTTCATAAATGTCAGGAAAAGGCATTTAGACAAGATTACATGTAGACACGCTGTCTACTGTTCAGCAAGGAGTCTGATTTCCAGAAAGGGAAAAATAGCACAGGAGGTAGATTCTTCAGCTGCTGTTGTATAGGGTGAGTAAGACAATTCTCATCAAATTCATACGCCCATGCTGTATGTTTGTGGGGGAGAAACAGTAATGAGTAATCAATTTTTTGTCTTAAAATTAGGCTGCCAGCTTTCCTTAAAAATAGGAATGTCAGTGTAACCACTAGATGGCAGAATGCAAGGGATTATGTTTATGTGGTAACCTGTCAGGCTTAAATGCCTCATATAAAAAATGTTAAGCTGTGATTTTTACATCTGGGTTTGCTCTGGGTTATTTCTGTCTTCCCCTTCAAGCTGCAGCCAGCTCCAATCCAGAGACTAAAAATGAAGCATAAACACTAATCAGCATTTAGATGCCATCTTCCCAACCCAAAGCAAAGATGATAATATTTTCCTCTAAGAAAATCCAGTAAGCACATTTTGGGCATTTAAACTTTATGGGGAAAAGGGGATGTACATTTTTTCTGGGTTTAAACACTAGAAGTTTCTTCATACAACGTATTACTGACATTTCTAGAAGTCTCTTGTAATATTTATTTCACTAACCCCATTTGGTTTAGGGATTGAGGGGTCTCTCCTCTGCCATTTTAATTAGTGAATGCAGAGTGTTAGAAATCTATTCAAAACTTCTTACAGTCCTTTGGCTTCCACAGTATTACTTGGCCAGCACTCCTCCCAAAAGTATGCTTAGGGTTTGCTTTAAAGTGATAGAAGTTACCATAAAGCTCTGGTCCTGATCCTTCATTGTGTCATGCATCACGCTTTCTAACTGGCTACAGAGATTCTGAGATTCCAGCAGCAGTCCATCACTGAAAAGAAAAGTTGCACAGACGAATACATCCATTGAAACTGGAAGTCTCATGTGTTAGAGGTACATCCTCACATGCAGGTACCTGTACACCAGGGGTATGTATTCAGGCTAGCAAGACTAAACTGATGGGAAATGTTACTTTACTAATCTGTTGTTGCTGCCACTTGCTTACATCAACTAAAATTGTTATTGCAGTCCATGGCACCTTAAGATTTACTGGTAAAGTGACCTAGAAAATGCATTCAAGATGGCATCAAGCTTGTATCCCTGTGCATTAATGGAAATTTCTGGACTCTTACACAGACTAGAATGTTATCTGACAGGCAAAATAAGCCTGGCTCTGACAGACTATTACATTTTTAACTAACCAAGGGGTAATTGGTTCCATTTTACTCCTGTAAACCAGCCACAATTACAATTGCTTGTCCCAGTTTTTAGGGTGAATGTGCAAATTCCCATTGCTATTGTGCTTTAAAGTGATGTGATATTAAAATTTCAATGTGAAACCACAACAACTCCTCCCTGTTACTGAGACAGAAACCACAGCAGAACTGACTAGACACAAAAAGTGCACATTTACACTGGAGCTGGAAGGTGTAAAATTTGAATTGTGTGTGTTCTCTCTAAAACAAGATAGGAGCATAAATCCAGCAGCATAAGTAGGGTGACTAGACAGCAAGTATGAAAAATTGGGATGGGGGTGAATAATAGGAGCCCCTATAAGAAAAAGACCCAAAAATCAGGACATCTGGTCACCCTAAGCACAAGCCACAAGAGGGCCTAGCCACAGTATGTACCTAGTGTTTCACATAGCTTCCCAGAATAGGATCCTATCCCCTCTGATCAAGCTACCAGGCAGTACTCCTGGGGGAATTCTGTGCTACTGCATGTGCACATAATTGAGCTGTGCATAATTAACTTTTTGCATAGGAAAAAGTTACTGCCAATCTGCCTTTTGCCCACTTGAGGGCACTGTGGTGATAGAACAAAGCAGTAGCTCCCAGCCAAGTAGGGAAGAGAGCCACCTTTGCAGCAGGTCAAATCAAGTGACACCATGGAGGGGTGGGGGGTGTCAGACAGGGGCTCATAAGAGCTAATGGAGATGGACAAACTGGGGCAGGGACTGAACAGGAGTGGAGGTGCTGGGCCACATGTGCCTGACACTGGAAGAGGCTAAGGGTCTGTATGGGGAAACTCCCTAACAGTCCATTTCTTCCCCATACCTAACAACCCTCCAAGTTTACACCCAGGCTCCTTCCCAGTAATTATTTCCCTCTCTCAGCTCCTCCATTACCCCTGACTCCACACTACTTTTGGGGGGTGGAGGAAATATGGTTCTATATGGTAGTTTAAATGAATTACAGAGTTCTGTATTAATATTGCTAATAAGGAATCTATTTGTCAAAAAACATTTCTGAACCTTTGTCTGTATTGTTACAGACATACTTGCTGACAGGTATTTTGAAATAAATTACCAAAAATAATTGAAACTGGTGTGATTATATTGTGTTATTTTGACAAATAAAATATGCAGAATTTTGCAAATTTAATTGTTTGGCACAGAATTCCCCCAGGAGTAACAATGCGTATGTCTCCTTGAGCTGGAACTTACACACCTTTCAACTCTTCTGTAGACATGGCCAAAGTAATCTTAAAAATCCTTGTCAGCTAACAGTAATCTTAAGTGTTAGCTGTAACCACAGATAAACAATGTGTCCCTTTAACTTATGCATGGATGTAACTCCATCATTCTTCACTTTACCTTTTCTTGATAGATTCTGGTAAATTGTAAGTTACAGCTGGGACTTGCGACAGCAGCTGACCTGGGTTACTAAGCCGTGATGCATTCATACTCTCTGGGCTGCCACTGACAGGACCACGCACCTTACTCTGAAGGGAGAAGGCAGATTCAGATTGCTGCATGCATTTTACTTCTACATAGACTTATTTCCAGGAGCAAGTGCTGCCATCTCTCTTAATGGCAAGTAAGGATTCAGGGTTTTCTTTAATACTAAGCTAGGCCCAGATTTTTAAACCAAATTCAACAGAGGGAGGTAAGGATATCAAGTTTTTACCTCATGTTCTTCAGGTCAGAAGAAATATGATCTCGGGTCTCTGTCTATGCAGCATTTTTCTGGGTGCTGCCTTTAGCCCTGTACAGACTTCATACAACCCTTGATAGCTGGTCATCCCACTAGAGTTGCAGAATATTGACTGCAGTTCTATTATTTTCCCTCAGAATTCAACAATTTACCTTTTATAGTATGTTCTTTATAGCAATTAAAAAGGACCACACACCCACCTTAATGTATAAATGACCTGGAAAAGAAGGAAACAGAGCATAATTGTATTGAGAAGGGGGGAGGTTTTCCCATGTGAAATTCCCAACACTGGTGATAAAATAGCTGCAGGCCACAGCATTTCAAAGAAGGGGTTTCTAAAACCAGTGCAGACTCTTGGATGAACAACTGCAGCTATGTTCAGGTATCTACCATCAAAAGGAGGGAGGAGAAAGAAGAAAGAGAGGGTTAATAGGCCCCATTAACTTCTGTTTCGCTCACACAAGCAATTTTCAGCAGGTTCCATAATTCTTTCTGTCGTTTTTCCTGAAGCCTGACAACTGTGTTCTCATCTTCATTCATCAGGTTCATCACTTCCTCCACTCTAGGGAACAATTCCAGTGCCTTCTGCTTGCAAATTACTGTCTTACTGTAAAGAACAATAATCAGGTCAGATGAGCAGCTGCATTGTGTCAGCTGGAAACTCCATCGGCTCCAACTGTTTAACTCCTAATAATTGGAGAAGAACGTGATTCTTAATCTGAAGTTGTCTGAATATATCTTACTGAGACTAATACATCCCCTCATTGTACTAAGAGCATGTGAGAAGGCTTCCCAGATGTTCCTTGTCTATCTTTCATAAAATGGATGTTCTGGGACTCACCTGAGCTGAGCATAAATTAGACGGACTGTCTTTTCAAATGTCTGGATTGCCTGCAGGAGCAGTCGCACTATTTCCTGACTGTCACCACTGGTCCTCTGGTCTAGAGATATGAAAAAGGATCAGAGACCGTGTGGGGGCAGAGTGAGTTCATTAGACTATAAGAATTAGTCATTGTTTCTGTAGAACTGTGTCCTAGGCTCTAGCTCTTTGGAAAGAAGCCACTTGGCAGGGAGCTGTAGCCCAGAGATTATACTGGGGAATGGGTCTGTGGCCATATGGAGGAAGGGCTGGGCAAGAGTCCTGCCTACAGACATGCCTTCAGGAGTAGTTTGGGGAGAAGAGCCCAAAATGGCTTCATCCTGAAGAGGCAGCCAGCTGCTAGGACCAACTGTTCAAGAAAGCAAAGCTGGCCTCCCTGATTTGAATATTCATAGATTCTAGGACTGGGAGGGACCTCGAGATGTTATTGAGTCCAGTCCCCTGCCCTCATAGCAGGGACCAAATACTGTCTAGACCATCCCTGATAGACGTTCATCTTTCCCAAGCAGCCACGATTGGGGTAAGGGTAGCAGTACTCTTTTGGAACAGGAAAAGAGGAGAGAGATCATTTGTTGTTGGAGTGTGGGCCACAGGCCTGGAATGGAGAATTCTCAATACTGTTTATTGTTCTTTCCAGTTAATGGTCATACACAGCAACAAGACAACAATGGCTACAGGTTCTTTACCTCTTGGCTTCTCCCTCAGTCGCCGGTAAAGTTCTCTGGCTTGTTCTTCCCTACAAAATAAAAGACAAGTGTTTCTCTGGAACCCAAATTGTAATTGGCCCCTTCAAGGACTGTCAAAAACCCTTCGCATACCTGACTATGCAGCTGTCAGACAGCTGGGTTATGGCAGCAGTCCACTGCTGGGTTTTTGTTAGGCCCTGCCAACCCAGTCTGTGGTCTGGGCTGATGAGCAGGAGCCTTTGACTGCCTGCATTCAGAAAGGAGCCACTGTGCTAGAAATGCTAGCACCACAGGCTAGAGAGGGTTCCACTTACAAATCCTCCAGGGTGCCCCCTTGCTTCCGTCCTAGTGGGCTTCTCTGCAGGTCCACAATGTCTGCCTGCAGGGCCATCATCCTCTTCACCAGCTGATCCACATCTTCCTCCTGAGAGGAGGAGCTTCAGTTAATAACATTGCCCCCAGACATAGGCCCACCACAGGGTTAGGTACTCTGGTTCTAACTGGCCTTAAATGGAACAGGAATTGCTTTCCCTTTTCATTCACAATCCTGCAGCCTTAGACAGGGAAGAAGTAGAGAAGAAGGGCCTTGTGCAAAGACAGATGATATTTCCCTTTGATACAAGTATATTGATTTGATCCTCAGACTGACCCCTTCTAATGACCTTGCTGCTTTGGATACCATAGCTCAGCTTGTGGTGAAGATATACTGTTTGTCCACATTCTAAGGTGAACCTGCAACTAGTAACAAAAAAGGGAGCAAAATTTCCTCTCAGCTGCTCCGAAGGACTATTGTAATTCTCACCTCACCCACAAACACCCTTAACGTCACCCTGCAGATATCAACATCCCAGTCCTCACACCCAGAGTATACTTCAACCTGTGACATACTAATGCCAGGAAACAGGATCACTGACTCCTCCTTAGGCAGAAACCTTCTGTCCCCCTGTATTCTGGGGAAAGATGGTATGTGGGCAGGTAGGAGGACAGTCACCAAAAGAAATCACTTTTCAGTAGGCTTCTGGTCAGAGACACAGCACAGCTACCAGGGTCTAACATTCTGTATTTCAGATGCCATCTCAAGTTAGCCTGTCACTCAGTCCCAGTATTTGGGACCGGTAAGTGAACACACTGAGCAAAGAATCCCCTTTTAGAATCTGGTATTAACACTTCCATTCCTATAGCCTTTCTGAGCACTGCCAGCCAACCATTTTCCTTTTCAGTTTTAACTTCCTGGTGAGCCACATTCTCTTCTCATCACCCCAGCAACAGCACAATTGTTTTTGTCTATAATTGGGCCTGTTACAAGTATCTCTCAGTTTAGCCATTAGGAATCATCTCCTTATCTCCTCTATATCTTTCTGTCCTGACCCTTCCCAACACAGAAAGGGCTGCACAGGCCAGTGGAAAAGGAAAAACTGATGCAACCTAAAACAAGGGAAGGGCTTGGTTTATCAGGCCAGGTCAGCCCTGGAGTGGAGGATGGAAATGCAGGGTAACAGCAGAAAGCTGCCTCTTCCAGGCAGGCAATTAAACCTAAATCTAGAAACATACCCGCCCACAAAGCTCCACAGCCTGCTCCATGTCCCTCCAGGCAAACAACAGCTTCTCGGAGGCTGAAAAAAAGAAGAAAGAAAAGTCCATTACTCTGCTGCATTTGAGGAAAGGAAGCTACCATGCTGGGATTGGAGGAGCGGATGGAGGAGTCCCCTGCATGTCACAGGGGTTGTACTCACTGATTCCAAACTCAGTCTGCTCACTGTACTTCTCCAGGTCAATCTGGATGCTGGTTTTAAAGAAATCCAGCTTTGCCTTCAGCTGTTGGGACAAGGAGGCCATGGAATTCTTCATCTTGGAGAGATTGCTATTGTAACGCAGCAGATTCATCCTGTGGAGAAAGTGAAAAGGGTCACGTCGGTCCAGCCCCAGGGGAGCTGCACATAGCGTCCCAACTGATCCCACACACAGCTTTCAGAGTCACACTCATTCAAGCTTACAGATCCCAGTATTCTCCAGTTGACCCATGATCTGCCCACATTTTCCTGTGTCACCAAGACAAATGAACAGGGCTGAGCGGAGCTGAGATGGCACAAAGACAACAGGGTTAGAGGCCGCAGCTCTTAGCTCTCCATTAATTGCAAATAACTCCATCTTTATCAAGAACTTCCCCCTCCCAGATAGTGCCTCACTCTTGGACCATTGTAGGGAAGGTTTCTTTTCCTGTTATCCCCCTCTAGCAAGGAGGCCCAAGTGGAGCTAAGTATTCCCAAAGGGACCCCACTGTACATGGCTGCTCGCTGCCCCTGCTGAAGCAGGTTACAATCCTCCTTCAGAGTCCGAATCGTGTGCCAGACCTGACCCCACACCTTCCGTAGCTGGAAGAAGGACAGATTCTTCTTTGGATCCTGAACTGGAAACAGAGAGAGAGCATATATTGTTTAAAAAAATCAAAAACAAAAAATATGACTTACAGGAGCAATGCTGCAGGGTAGAAGTTAGCACCCAGTCCAAGTCTGAGACAGGGTGCTACCTCCTCTTGAACCTACACAGCCACATCTCTGTGCCCATCACATCCCGTATGGGACACTAGAAAGGCTATTTCACTGCAACTGGCCACAGTTTGAGAGTCTAACTCAACAGGTCATGATTCTTCTCTACTCTCAATTAAATCCCACCCCAGAGATTGAATGCTATGACAATCTGCTTCACTGCCCGCTCCACTTGAGCAGATGTCCGCCCCCTACAGCTCACATATACAGCAAACTCTCTGTGCTGATTCCCCATGGAAATAACCCATGCCCAGGGGAAGTCCTTACGGATGCAGTCAACACTTTCTGGATGAGGCCGCAGGAAGATCTGCCTCTCATAGGCAACTTTACGGTTGTCAAAAAGGAAAAGGAGGTCTGTGTCCGTGGCGTCATTCACCTGCAGAGATGACACCTATCTCAGTATTCTCAGATACAGTATCCCACAGCAGCCTCCACTGAAATAACCCAGAGCCAGCTGGCTCGCCATGGCCCAGGATAGTGTGAGCAGCAGGAGGGAGGGCTGCTCTGCTTCAGTGAAAAGAAGAGTAGGGTGGAGGGAGTGAGAGGATGGGGTAGGTGCTCAGCATGCATGTGCCAGGGTCAAGTGCCAGCAGATGCAGGCTTGGCTAGCAGTGTTCAAGTTTCAGCCCCAGGCTCACCTTGCTGTCAGCCATACACTGAATAGCCAATTTTTGAGGGTATAGTGCAAGCCCCGCCTCCTGCAAGAGCTCCTGCTCCTGCTCTGGAATACCAGTATCTGACTGAATCCTGGCCTTCACAGTCTGCAAGGTTTCCTCTTCTGTCACAGGGTACATGTGCAGAGTGCCTGTAACCATGTTTAGGACCCGAACCAGCTGCAAGAAAAGAAGTGGGACATGGGAAGAAGCCAGGGCATGGAGGTCATGGCTGAGCAGAGTTGTCAGGACTCAAGACCAGGGGATGGAGAAAGAAACTAGGAACACTTGGTCCATATGGCCACTTTAGGGCTGCTTGGCAACATCATGCCAAGATCTTTGACCTGCATCAGACAGAAGGGAGGCCACGTGACACAGAAAATGGGACCAGCAACTCCTCTTCCCTCCACCAGAGAGAGAGAGGTACAGACACTCAGTGGAATAACAGACAGGAAAATCCCTGTGAATACTTCTCCTCAGCTGGCCAGGAAGAAGCCAATGTGTCTTGGACTTCGCCCTTCCACATCAACCATTGCTAATTCTCCCTGAATAGTTTTCCAGAGTACTTTTCCTTAATTGTTACCAAGGGTATGTCTACACTATGGGATTATTTCGATTTTACATAAACTGGTTTTGTAAAACAGATTATATAAAGTCGAGTGCACGCGACCACACTAAGCATATTAATTCAGCGGTGTGCATCCATGTACCAAGGCTAATGTCAATTTCTGGAGCTTACACTGTGGGTAGTTACCCCATAGTTCCCGCAGTCGCCCCTGCCCATTGGAATTCTGGGTTGAAATCCCAATGCACGATAGTGCAAAAACAGTGTCGCAAGTGATTCTAGGTAAATGTCGTCACTCAATCCTTCCTCCGTGAAAGCAACGGCAGACAATCATTTCGCGCCCTTTTTCCCTGGATTGCCCTGGCAGATGCCATAGCATGGCAACCATGGAGCCTGTTTTGC
>NC_133770.1:167700330-167738114 GCF_003597395.2 Chelonoidis abingdonii | reverse complement strand
GCATCCGAGTTCAGATTGCTTTCCAGAGCAGTCACAGTGGTGCACTGTGGGATACCGCCCGGAGGCCAATACTGTCGATTTGCGGCCACACTAACCCTAATCCGACATGGCAATACCGATTTCAGCGCTACTCCTCTCGTCGGGGAGGAGTACAGGAACCGGTTTAAACAGCCCTTTATATCGAAATAAGGGCCTCGTTGTGTGGACAGATGCAGAGTTAAATCGGTTTAACGCTGCTAAATTCAGTATAAATGCGTAGTGTAGACCAGGCCCAAGTGACTATTTTTCAGCTTCCAGTAAATCTAGGTCCCCTTGTGCCTTCAAAATAAGCAGACTTTAACAAACTCGGAACTGGTAAGTAAGAAAATCTAAGGGTTAAACAAGTTCACGAGAACTGGCAGTTTCTCAAGAAGACACTATTAAATGCATAACTTCAAATTATTCTGATATGAAAGAAAGATAGGACGAATATTAAGAGGTCAATATGGCTCCATCAGGAGCTCTTTAAATGACCTGAAATAAAAAAGGATGACAATAAAAAAGTGGAAGCATGGACAAATTGCTAATGAGGAGTACAAAAGAACAACAAGCATGTAGGAACAAAATCAGAGAGTTATACACCTAGCTACTAACTGATGACAAGAAGGCTGAGGAATTTAATGCCTGTTTTACTTCAGTCTTCACTAAACTGGTTAAACAGTAACCACATACTCAAACACGCTTATTAACATCAAGGGAGCAGGGACAGACACCAAAAATAGGGAAAGAACAGGTTAAAGAAAATTTAGATAAATTAGATCTACTCAAGTGGGCAGGGCCTGATGAAATTCATCCTGAGGTACTTAAGGAATTAACTGAAGCAATCTTGGAACCATTAGCATTATCTTTGAGGACTGGACAAGGGAAACATACTACCTGTCTTTAAAAAGGGGAACAAAGAGGACCTGGGGAATTATAGACCTGTCAGTCTAATTTTGAAATTTGGAAAGATACTGGAAAAAGTAAACGATCAACTTCTAAGCATGTTGAGGATAATAGGATTATAAGGAATATCCAGCATGGATTGTCAAGAACAAATCATGCCAAACCAAGCTGATTTCCTTCTTTGACAGAATTACTAGATTGGCGGGAGAGGGGGAGAGCAGCAGACATGATAGTTCTTGATTTTAGTAACACTTTTGACACAGTCCCACATGCGGGTCTCATAAGCAAGCTAGGGAAATGTGGTATAGATGAAGTTACTGTAAGGTTGGTACACAACAAGTTGAAAGACTGTATTCAAAAGTAGTTATCAATAGTTTGCTGTCAAACTGGGAGGTCATATCTAGTGGGTTCACACTGCAGGGGTCAATCCTGAGTCCAGTACTGTTCAATATTTTACTTGGATACTGGAGTGGAGATTAGGCTTACAAAATTTGGATGACACCAAGATGGGAGGGGTTACAAGCACTTTCAAGGACATAATTCGAATTCAAAATGACCTTGACAAATCAGAGAATTAGTCTGAAATCAACAAGATGAAATTCAGTAGAGGTAAGTTCACTTAGTACTTCACTTAGTAAGAAAAATAATGAAATGCACAACTACAGAATGGGAAATAACTGGTTAGGTAGGAATACTGCTGAAGAGATGCTGGGAATTACAGTAGATCACAAATTATATATGAATCAACAATGTGATGCAGTTACAAAAAAGGCTAATGTCATTCTGGAATGTATTAACAGGAGCGTCGAGGTAACTGTCCTGGTCTACTTGGCAACGTGAGGCCTCAGCTGGAGTGCTGTGTCCAATTCTAGGTACCGCACTTTAGAAAAAAATACGGACAAACTCGAGAAAATCCAGGAAAGTAACAAAAATGAAAAATGGTTTAGAAAACCTGATCTATGTGGCGAGGTTAAAAACTGGGTATGTTTTATCGTGAGAAAAGACGACAGGGGAAACTTGATAAAAATCTTCAAATATGTTAAGGGCTGTTCTAAAGAGGATGTTGATCAATTATTCTCCATATCCACTGAAGGTAGGACAAGTAATAATGTTATAATAAGCAGGAAGGGGAGACTGAAGTTGGATATTAGGAAAATATGTTCTAACTCTCAGGGTAGTGAAGCTCTGGAACAGGCTTCCAAGGGAGGTGGTGGAATCCCCATCATTGGAAGCTTTTAGGAATAGGTTGGTCTGGGATGGTCTAGGTTTACTTGGTCCTACCTCAGCACCAAGGATTGGACTTGATGACTTCTTCAAGTCTCTTCCAGTCCTACATTTCTGAAGTCAGCAGGATGACCAAACTCTGTCATTCTGCTGCTCAACAATCTGCAGCCCCAGAGAGTCTAAATAAACCATCCACACTATCGCACCACAACATAGACCAATTCAGTACAGAAGGAGCTTCCCAACATGGGGCCTGTCCATTTTTGTGCCACAACTCTTTGTCTACTTGACAGCACTGCAACCCTACTCTCTGCGGATCAGCTCTGCATTTGGGGAGAACAATACTGACCTCCTTTAAAAGTGCTTTGAGATCTCCTGATGTAAGAGTTCAGTATGATTACTGATATTTAGTACCATGCTGTAACAAGAAACTCACTCTTGTGGATATACTTGCTCAGACCAGCCCTCAGCAGGGCTTTTCCTTCTTACAAAGCAGCCTCTCCCATCTTAATGGGGTTTCGTGACATCCTTCCCTAGCCCATGACTCAGGCTTCTCTCTCATAGGCTAACATAAGCCACATTCTCTGGACACTGGTCTGTCCATGAAAATCCAGTCCCAAGACTCACCTTTAGGTTCAGTATATCATCCAATGCCTTGAAACAGCCATTGGGTCCATAAACAGGGTCTGTCCCTCTCTGCCGCGGGTGCCACATTAACATGAGCTGCAGCCATTTCTCTAGCCGCCCAGCCAAAATGCTATGAGGCAGAAACAAGAAGAACCAGAGAAGAAAGACATGTTTCAGTTGGCCATACCAGTTGGCATCCACAAAAAGAAATGCGAAGCTCAGACCTCCCGCCATAATCTCTTAATTAAAGAACAAAGAAAGGAGCATGGAACCTTCTACAGCAAGCTAACAGGATCCTCCTGTTTTCATCTACAGAAACTTCAGCCAGATTAGACCATGTGCATTGGGTACTAAACTTTTCAACAGATCAGCAGGGTCATAGAAACAAAACAGACCCGTTCTTATTCGCAGGAGGACATAGCCAGCTTATCCCCATGAGGTGCATTTGAGTCTCACCTGTTTAGATTATTGGGATATGGTAAACTGCTAGAAAATTTCACTTCTCCAGCCAAGTCTTCATAGACAACAATATCCAACTCGCTCTTCTGTCGCACTTTTGTGTGCCTAAAGAGTTCAAGCAGGTACAGTGACAAAGTAAAGAAGGTTCTGCGATCCCTCTACATGATCACAACTCACCTCACCCTTCCCAGGGCCCACATTAGCCTCTAGCCTATTTCACAACACACAGAGGCTGCTGAAAACACAGACACACAGCTAACAAAATCGGTCCCAAGTATCTTATCCAGCCATTTGCAACTCCCCTGCAAAACATCTCAACTTGTATTTAAACCTGACAGCAGATATGCTGATCTGCTCCAGCTCCAGGTTAATTCTGTTTGCCCAAAGATTGTCAATCCCACTGGCCCCACAGATAACATAGGTCTGTCCAAAAGAGATTTACCAGGGAAGACTGAGCCTGGCAGCCAACTCAACACTCAAGTGAAAGGATCAGCTCTCCCACCCCAATGGGAAGGGTGACATACTAATTCCACCAGCCCCAGGAACCACCCAACCTGCATGACAGTCAAGTGTTTGAAGACAGGAAAGCTCTTACAATGCCTAAGTTCAAATCCCTAGTAGGCCATGAAACACAGAATGATTAATCCTAAAATTGAGAACCCCTTCCCTCAAACACCAAGAAAACAGGACAGTAGTTTGGATGCCACAGAGACTTCCTCCTCCTTCTCTGGCCCCATCTTACTCACCATTGCACAGGCTGCCAGTTGGGCAGAAATGGTCTGAAACCTGTTATGCATTCAAATGCCAGTGTGCCAAAGCTCCAGTAATCCACCGTCACTGTGTACTTCTGCTGTTCCAGCAGCTCTGGAGCCTGGGTTAGCCAACACAGGTTAAAGATTAAGCCACTTTTCTTCTCAGACCTCAACGGCACCTGCCTCCTTGGATGTTCATTACTGTTTGCACATCACTTTGGAAAGCTCATGCTAAGTGTTTTATCACTCAGGAGCCTTATTGGACTCATTAGGGGTTAATGAAACACACACCCTCTATGCAGCAGAAGTTAGCAATGAAATGTGAAAACCCAAATGTTGGCAAAGAGCAACAATACAGCCTGTTCTTTTGCTTCAGCATGTGTATCCCAAACACATCCATACCTGCATGGTTGGGATTCCTCTCCCACACCACAGCCAGATTACAGTGCCTGCTCCCTCCTGCTGCTCTTCCCCACAGACCTTGCTGGTCACAGCAACGCTACAAGCTAAATCCACTCCTTACCAGGTACTGCAGTGTCCCAACGAAGGAAGTGCACAGACTGCCCTGATCCAGCTCCTTAGCATACCCCAGGTCAATGATCTTGTGTATTAACTGAGAGAGACAGATGGCAGGCAGTAAGAGGACTGAAAACACATCCTGCAATGAGAGCATGCACTTCTACAAAGAAAAGATGATTTCAGTACTCAGAAGCACTGGGAGAAAGGCAGGAAGCATCAAGGCAGCGTTGCGTTCTTGCATGATCATGAGAACAAAGCCGCAGATAAAGCCACTCCCCAGGGTCATTATGAGCTTGAGATGCAAGGAACTCGAGATGTTATTGCTGACTTACAGTAAAGCCCAGTCTGAATGGAGGGACTTTCCTAGGAGAGCTGGATCATTCTGGTCTTTGAATAGGAGTTTATTTCTATTTCCTGAGGAGATGTTCACTGCTCTCTTGAGGAGAAGCAAGGAAGATGGCCAGATCTGTGCCTGTGCTGGCTCTCTGCACATGGACACAGCCATTATAAGAACTCCTGTGCTGCACCCCTGGTACCCCAATGTAGGGGGTGAGACCTGGGAAAAGTGGGCATGGCCATAACTTTCCCTAGTTACTCTGGTGTATGTCACGGTCCAACCTGGCCCCAGGATCAGGGAAGCATAGAGATGGCTTAATGGTCCCTTGGAACCACTGCATGAGGTGTCATGTGCCACCTCGTGGTGCCCTGACTGGGAAAGGGCAGTCCAAATACTTATGCTTAGACTGGCAGTCTGCAGCAGTACAGTACAACAGCCCAGCCACCATTTCATCATACAGCCAGGAATAGGCACAGAGTGTTTAAACTAAAGCCTCGTGGGACTTGTTTCTGCATATCAGCGAAGCATCAGAGAAGCAGAGATATCTGGTGGTCTGAGCTCAGTCTGTAAGCCAGGAACCACACACCACCCAGCCAATTTCTAAATAAATCTGACACCTATTACCGCTTTGGCAAAGTCACTTCCTCTCTGCCTCACTTCCCAGTCTGTAAAGGGTGGGGTGGGGGAAAAAAGAAGGATACAACTCATAGTACTTTCATGTTCAGAGAAATCATTAGTTGGCAGTTTGGATAAATACCAAGAATTACAAGATGAACCCCACCACCACCACCTCTCAGATCACGTTCAGACCCCCTCATTGGGGCTAGTCATTTTAGCTTGCGAGATCTCTGAGAGGGATCATGTTTTCAGCTTCAGCTCCTAGTCACTCACTCTCACTCACCCACTTCTCTCTCTCTCTCTCTCTCTCTCACACACACACACACTCTCTCTCTCTCTCTCTCTCTCATGCTCCAACCCTTATACTCCACTAGCTGTCTATATGGCCCAAGTCACCCGGCTCCTGCTCACCCTTTGTTCTCCTTGCTGTAGGACAATGTTCTCAGGTTTCAGGTCTCTGTGGATGATCCTGTTCTCATGAAGGTACCTGAGAGCAGAGGCTGAGACAGAGAGAGGCAGCTGTTACTCAGTACAACTAACACCTCCCAGCATTACTCCAGAGGGCCTAAGCCTGCAGGCTCTAAAAGACAAACACAGCTGAGTGGAGATTACAGTGAGGGAGGACAGGGTTGGGGATGCAGTACATCGAGAAGGTTTGGCCATCACATCCATGGAAAACCCTCACTGACCCCTTCCCTATCCCAATCTAGTTCCCCTGGCATCCCCCCAGGAGACAGGTACCAAGGGGAGCTGCAGCAGGGAGGAAATGAGGCTCCAAGTGGGAGAGGGGCTGTAAGGGCCAAGCCCACCTTAGAGAGAGGAAGTGCTATGCTCAGCATTTCCGAGCCTCATCTGTCTTAACATCAGTGATGACCCAGTGACCACTGTGCCAGGCCAGGTCTGCATTGCCCTCAGTCCTTTAGCTGGCTGCAGCCCTCCCCAGAAGGGAATACTTCGACCACATCCAGCTGGCATAGCCATCTCTGCAGTGTCCGGGCTCACACCTAAGGCAGAGGGCATGCCCGGGGACAGATTCATGGCTGGAAGGCCGATACACTCCAGCTAAGGTGAGCCAACATGGTCATCCCAGGATATGGGGAGACATAAAGAGGTAGATCAGAGCTACTTCCCCACTTTGTGTGTTATGAGAAACTCAGGCTGAATGGAGAATTGGGACCAAAGTCTGCATTTATCACGTTCAGCCAAGCCAATCCCTGAGCAAAACCCTGCAGCCGTTAGGTGGGGACACAGCTCACGCCAGCTGTTTGTAAGAAAGAGGCTAGCAGCATTTCCAAAGCCTGCAGCTGCACTTCCTTCCCAGCACTGACTCAAAGGGACTCACTTCCCACTGCCTCCATATCCCTCATGAGGCAACACGTCACAGAGCGCAGAAGAGAATCCAGTGCCCCCAGACTCCCCTACAACCATCAGTCTGCTTAGCCTTACTTCAGGGAGACATCAACAATCACCCTACTCCAGGGGTGACTAACCCTTAGGATGCTGCCTAATCCCCAGCATGGCCAGATCCCAGGATTTCAGATGGGCCACTAGGAGGTATTACTGAGAAGAAGGGAACATTTCTAGCTAACCAGGGTCAGGGCCTTGGATCATTAGACCTCGGGTTGCTCCCTCCACTACCTGTCCTCTCAGCCTGACCATATCATAAGCATCTTTCCCAAATCTGGATCTTAGCGTCCAGAAATCTGGGTGCTTGCATGAACCCCTCTAAGCTTAATTACCAGCTCAGATTTGATCTCGCTGCCACCATCCAAAAATTCCAGGGTTTTGGCTCCCTCTGGTCTCCCCAAACCCTTCCCTGGGGGGAAACCCCAAGACTCAGAAGCCTTGAGACTTACCACAAAGGGAAATAACTCACTTCCCTCCCTCTCTTCCCACCCAGACTTTCCTCTTGGACTAACCTGACAGTATTGATGCAATCTCTTTAATCACAATAACCAAGAAGCATGTCCCTCTATTCCACAAAGAGATAAACCCCAAATACAAGGAAACAGAAATGATCTCTCTCTTCCCCTCCCACCAATTCCCTGGTGCGCAGAGCTTAACCCTCCGTAGATCTAACACAAAAGAGATATCCCTCCCCTTCGGTTCCTTAGCCTACACGAGAGAAAAACTCAAACAAGTATTAAAAAGAAAGCTTTATAAAAAAGAAAGAAAAACACACTGAACATATTATCTCTGCATTAAAGTGAAATACACAGGGCTATTACTTAAAAGAAAATATGAATAACAGACTTTATTCAAAAAGAGATACAATTAACCATTCCAGCAACTACACACATGTAAATATAAAACAAAACATATAAAAGCCTATTGTTTTGCTAACTTTGTACTCACAACTTTGAAACTGAAGATTAGAAGCTGAAGTAGAAGAAGAAAAAATCCCTCTCATAGCGGAGAGCCAGACAAAGACACCGACCCCAAAAATTCCCTCCCCTGAGCTTTTGAAAAAATCCAGTTTCCTGATTGGTCTCTGGTCAGGTGTTTGGTTCCCTTGTTAACCTTTACAGGTGAAAGAAACATTAACCCTTAGCTATCTATTTTATGAAACACCCCCAAATCACAGACAGTGGGAAACTTCACTGGCAAGTGATTTCTTTCTAGAATTAAGAACTAAACAGATTAATCAAACACATGCACCTTTACTATCACTACTAAGTATGTAACTACAAGACTCTACATCTTAAGGACAAGTTTTCACCAGTGTATTCGGAAACTCTCATGGGGAGAGTGCATCAGTACTTTGTTAGAAGCTCCTGAAATGGTTGAATTTTAAATCAAAATTTGGAGAGCTAAACTCCAACGAAGAAGTTTCTTGTTGTTCCCTTGGCTGTATGAAGCCACCTTTAGCACAGCATGGTCAGTTTGTAGCTGGACCGCGTCCCCAAAACGTATGGGCATAGCTTTTCAGGCATACACAATGGCGTAGCATTCCTTTTCACTGACCTGACCAGTGAACTTTCCCTCTCAGACAGTTTCTTGCTGAGAAACATGACAGGATGGAAGTTGTGATCCGGTCCTTCCTGCATGAAGAACTGCTCCTATACCACGCTCAGATGCATCGGTGTTACTAGGAATGGTTTGTCAAAGTCTGGGACCCTTAGCACAAGGTCAGATGTGAGCGTCGCTTAAGTTGGGTAAAGGCTCCTGACACTCATCATCCACTTAACTGCATTTGGCTGGTTCTTTTTGGTCAGGTCAGTCAGTGGCGCCAGCGATTTGGCTGTAGTGTGGTACAAATCACATGTAGTACCCGGCCAAGCCTAAGAAGGATTGGACCTGTTCTTGTGACTTTGGGACAGGCCACTTTTGGATAGCATCTACCTTGGCCTGTAGGAGTTTGGTTCCTCGACCCACTGGTGTCCCAGGTAAGTCACTCTGTTTGGCCTATTTGACACTTTTTGGCCGTAACAGTTAGTTCTGCCTGCCTGATACGCTCAAAGACTTTTCCAGGTGTACTAGGTGTTCGGGCCAGGAGTCTGAAAAAATGGCCACATCATCAAGGTAGGCAACTGCATATTCCCAGTCCTGCTAGTAGACCATCTACCAGCCTCTGGAAGGTGGCGGGTGCATTTCGCAGCCGAAAGGAAGTACATTAAATTCAATACACCCGCATGCGGTACGAATGCTGACCTTTCCTTGGCAGGTTCATCTAGCGTACTGCCAGTACCCCCCTGGTTAAGTCTATTGTAGAGATGAACTGGCATGTCCAACTTTTCCAATAGCTCATCTGGTGCGTGGCATTGGATAGTTGTCTGGACGAGTTACTGCATTTAGCTTTACGGTAGTCCAGCAAAAGCGTATTTCCCACATCTGGTTTGGGTACCAGAACCACTGGAGATGCCATGCGACTGGTAGATGAGTGTTTTATCCCATCTGTAGCATGGTTTCTGATCTCCCGTTCCATAGCAAGCTTTGGGCATGAGGAGACACCCGGTTAGGAGTGGTGTTCTAATTGGGTGAGCATTACCTGTGTCATGGAGTGGTATGCCTGTTCAGTCTGTCCTGGGTGGTTGAGAACAATGGGGCAAGCTAGTGCACAGCTCCTTGATTTGTTGCACTGCAGACATTCCAGGGTGTTGAGAGGTTCACTCTTCCCGCACTCCCTTTTTCCGTGTGTAGTGACACTGTCAGGCCACCAGCATCATCTCCTCCTGGACTGTAACTGACAAACCTGTAAGTCTCTAGAATAAAAGGGCTTGAGCAGAATTAACATGGTACACTTTGGGTTTTAGTGAGGAATTGGGAAATGCTATGAGGTAGTTAACAGCTCCCAGCGCTCTGGACCCGTGAATGGCCCTTCCCATGATGCTTATCCATCTTATGGGCCTGTTGCGCCTTCAAGACCATAACCTGGTCTCCTCTCTTGAAGAACGCTCTCTGGTATGTTTATCATACAGGCTTTTGCTCTTCCTGATCCTTTATGTTCTCTCTAGCAAGAGCTAAAGAGTGTCGGAGGGTGGTTTTGTAGGTTGCTACAAAGTCCAGAAGTTAGTTCCCGGAGAGGGTGTTAAACCCCTCCCATTGTTGCTTTCACCAACTGTATGGCCCTTAACCTCGTGGCCATACACAAAGTTCAAAGGGTGAAACCCTGAAACTGGGATGTGATACAGCCCTGTAAGCAAAGAGCAACTGCTGCAACACTAGGTCCCAGTCATTGGGAGTATTCATTCACGAATTTACGGATTAGGCCCAAAGTTCCATTAAACCTTTCCACTAGGCCATTGGTTGATGTGGTACGGGGTGGCACCAGATTCACCCGATGAGTTTCCCACAGGTCTTTCATGGTGCGCCAGGAATAGATCCTGAATCTGTAAGGATATCGGAGGGCCAACCTACCCTGGCAAAAATGTCTGTTAGGGCCTGGCACACAGCTTAGCCTGGTGTTGCCTAGAGCTACTGCTTCCGGCCATCGGGTTCGCAAAGTCCCACGAAAGTCAGTACGTCTGCTTTCCTCGGGCATCTTTCTTGGAAAGGACCCAGAATATCCACAGCTACTCGCTGAAATGGGACCTCAATTATGGGAGTGGCTGGAGAGGGGTCTTGACCAGATCTTGGGGCTTTCCCCATCTTTGCACACCTCACAAGACTGGACATACTGGGCAACGCCTTGCCACCCTCCCAGTGGAAGGACTTCCCAATCTGTCCTTGGTTCTGTTCACCCCAGCATGGCCACTGGGATGATCATGGGCTAAGCTTAAGAGCTCCCCCGGTACTTAGTTGGACCACAACGCCGTTGTGCAGCTGCCATTCTTCCTGGTGTCCACAGAAAGAATTCCTGTATAAAAGTCCTTGGTCTATAACAAACCGGGATCGGTTAAACGGCTGAGAGGGTGGTGGGTGCTCCGTGCCGCCACCCAAGCTTTTCTGGAGGCTGTCAACTGCTTCCTGTTCAGTCTGGAACTGTTCCTTGAGGCTGGGGACACCAGTCTTCCAGACTGTGGACTTGGGCTTGGTCCCTCTGGAAGCGATGCAGGTGATGGGTTGTCTCTGTTGCTGGTGAACCGCCTCCGCGGTGCACCTGGTGGTATTTCAGGCCTCTGCAGCCTCTTCGGTATGGTTGTCTG
This sequence comes from Chelonoidis abingdonii, assembly GCF_003597395.2. Lineage (NCBI taxonomy): Eukaryota > Metazoa > Chordata > Testudines > Testudinidae > Chelonoidis > Chelonoidis abingdonii. The sequence continues at coordinate 167,727,069 of NC_133770.1, read as the reverse complement.
TTGCTTCTGCCAGTTCAGGCTCACTGCCCCTCTGCCTGAGTTGAAGATGTGGTTGCAATTGCTGGTGCTGGGTTGCCTGTTCCAGTTCCAGGCCTGGGACTGGAGGTGCTGTGGCTGGTTCAGCCGTTGCAGGGATCCAGGTCCACTACCTCTGTCTGGGTTCTGGTAAACAGACGGGTTCCTGTGGACGGCTCAGTAACAGGAATGATCTGGAAGCTTGCCCTGGCTTGGCTGCGTGTAACATTCCCATTCTTGGCCCACTTCACCTGGTTGGCAAGTCTTCCCCCATGTAATGGGGATGGATATTGTCATAAACTGCAAAGTCCACATTCCTGACCAGCCTTTGTACTGGACAGGCAGTTCAGCTGTAGGCAGTCTACAGCTGGTGACATGAAGGGTAAATGGTCAACTTGGCCTTGCGGTTGATGAGTTGGGATCCCACGAAGGATTGGTGGATAGCTGACACTGGTGCCCCCGTGTCTCTCCACGCGGTAACCTCTTTCCGCCCACTCTTGATTTTCCCTTCGCTCCAAGGGGGATTGAGAGGTACTGGGCCTGGGATATTCGGTTGTATGGTGGTGTAATGACTTGCACCCGGCTGGGTTCTTTGGGCAGTTGCCCTTTATATGTCCCAGTTCATTACACTTATAGCATCTTCCAGCTGACGGGGTCACTGGTCGAGGTGAGTTACTGGAGACTGGTGAGCGTGGAAGAATAGGGTGTCTTGTGGCTTTCCTTGGGTTTGTAGGTGCTGTTTTGGGTTGCCCTGAGTTGGGTTTATTGTCGGTGTGCCCCTGGGGTTTTTATTCCCCTTTACAGTACTTTCTTGCTTTGCTTCCATCATTTGCCTTCAATATCCCCCGCCTCGGTGAGATTTTTTGGGTTTCTGCATCTTGGATGTACCGGGTAATGTCCTCAGGAACACCATCCAAGAACTGCTCCATTATATGAGGAGGTGCAGTTCGTCAATGGATTGAACATTGGTTCCTGATATCCAGGCCTTATAATCTTCCAACGTAGTAGGCGTGTTTGGGAAATGACCCATCTGGTTTCCACTTTTGGGTTCGAAACGCCGACGGGATGATCCGGGGTTATCCCTTCTGTATTGGCCTTGGTTTGAAAACAGTTTATAATCGTATTCATTTTGTCCTTTGGCAGTTTTAGTCGCCACTTCTGCAGGGTCCACTGAGGTGTGACCTACAGCTCTATCATGTACTGGTCCTCAGGAGCTGTAACCCAATGCAGGCCCCTTTCAAATTTTCTAAAGAGGCCTCAGTGTCCATCACCGCCTTGTGGTTGGGAAATTTCTTGTGCGGTAAACAACAACTGCGACGGTGGTTAGGGATTGGTGCGTTCTGAATGGCTTAGCCTGTTCTAAAAAATATGACTAGGCCTGTGTTAGGCCTCCCTGCACAATGTAGCTATGGTAACTTACGAGGCCAAAGGAACTATCAAATCAACAGTACGTCGAGTATCAGCGTAGGCTTGGCGCGCATCTTTGGAGCCTCGCTGTAATAATAATCAATACACTAGAGTATGCGTAGCTTTTGGAGCAAGCACGATATAAAGTTAAAATATTGTATCGCTTGCGCCCAGCTACATACACTCTGAGATTATAAGTTCAGCCATAAGTATCAGCAGCCTTCGCCGCATCGAGATGGACGATCGATATGAATTTGAGCATGAGGTGACGCCTGCATCCACAATCTAGGTCCTCGAGCCTATGTTTCCTGACGCAATCTAGAGGCGCAAGACATCTAGACATACGCTAGGCTCACAGTACATCTACGCGATACTTTTGTTTCCGTTTCGCGCCTTAGTGTTTGTGTGGTTCAAGTGCCCCGCACATAGGTGAAGATTGTCCTGAGTCTATTGACACACGTGGACAAGTCTCGTATTGTTGTCAGCAAGGAGTTTGCGCATAGCATACTTCACTGTATATATGATTTTAAGCTAATGACTGCTGCGCTACCTCGCCTATTGGTACAAATGCAAATTCCCTAGACTAGTAAGAACCACTAAGACTATGATTTACGCTATGGTGTGGTGTTAGGGCTGGTCGTAAACCTCATTGCCTGAATGTAGGAATTCTAACATGGAAGTTGAGCCAAACTAGACCATTAAATGTCACCCAAAGGTTAAATGAGAGCTCACTGAATCGATAGTAATATAATGTACACAACTCCGATTTCTCTAATAGAGCAAATGAGCTAGAGAAGCAACAGAGAAAAAATAAAAAAGTGGAATATCATCGCCGCCGGCGACCTCTAGCCTCGCGTAGACAAGATCCTACAAACCCTAAATCAACTCTGGACATAACGATAGCGCCGCTTCAAATTCGCACAAAACACGGCGCAACTAAAACAATATACGTTCGGCGTAAACTAGGCGATCATTAGTAGAGGGGAGAGACACCTAATTGTTCAACACTCATTGACAAACCTCGAACTCTGCCCTCAATAATGGAAGCATTCTTTGATGGTGTCCTGAGGACATAACCCAGTAACATCCATAGATACAAATAATCATCCCAAAAAAGATACTTCCGTACCCCAGGAAGCGAGCGATGGACATCGTATATGAGCACAATGAGGTCAAAAGGGCAAAAAAAGACTAGGAGCTGCTTGTTACAAAGAGGGGGAAAAAAAACCCTCCACGGAGAGGCACTCAACAATAAATCACCCACAACAAGCCTAGTCAGCAATTACTCCGAAACACAGCACCTACTCAACCGAGGACAATCGACCCAAGACACCCTTCTCCACACTTCAACAGTCACCTCACATAAACTACCAGAGACTTAGCTGACCACGTGCAGCTTGGAAGATGCTTATTATGAAGGTCTTATCCCTGAACAGGTGACATCTCCCTAAAAACCGCGCATCTGCCCAGGAGAACCCCCACCAGCAGACTGGGCTAGCAGAGTCCATTATTCGAGCCATCCATTACCACAACACGGTAATATACACCCAGCGTTCCACGTTCACCTACTCCTCCGCAATCCTCCCACCCAGGACTTTCCTCTCTCTGGGCTGACCTGGACAGTATGGGATGCAATCTCTTTACATCACAATACCAAGACACGTCTCATCTCTTCTCAAGAGACAAACCCAAACATACGGAAACAAAATAGTTCCTCTTCTCTTCCCCTCCCACCAAATCCCTGTGCTGAAGACTTACCGCCGTAGATCTAAACAAAGAGAATTCCCCTCGCCCTTCGTTCCTTAGCCACCCAGAGAGGAAAACTCAAACAAGTATTAAAAGAAAGTTTATAATAAAAATCAAAGAAGACACTGCAACATCGATTATTCTGCATTAAGTTGACACATACACAGGGCTGATACTTCAAAAGAAAATATGAATAATACAGACTTATATCAAAAAGAGATGACATTAAACCATTCAGCAATACACATGTAAATACAAAAGAAAACAATATAAAAGCCCTATTGGGTTTAGCTACCTTTTGTACTCACAACATTTGAAACTGAAAGATTAGAAAGCTTGAAGATAGAAAGAAAAATCCCCTCTCATAGCTGAGAGCCAGACAATGACCACCGACCCCCCAAACAATTCCCCCTCCACTTGAGCTTTTGAAAAAATCCAGCTTCCTGATTGGTTCTCGTCAGGTGTACTGGTTCCTTTGTTAACCCTTATACAGGTGAAGACGAACATAAGCCACCTTTAGCATCTTATTTATGACACACACCCCGCCTACTTACACAGTCCTCAGCCTCTCCTTGGGCCAAGAATGAGCACACGGGAGGCAACAGAAGCTGTCCACTGGGCCAGAGTGCTTCAGAGTGGAGGGCACGGAGAACGATTCTGTCAGCTAATTTATGCCTCCAAGAGAGCAAGCATTTGGTTTCTCCGTCTGGATCAATTTCCCAGGCTCCAACACCAGCCAACAGCACTACTTAAAAACTCCTTCGCTCCGAAATACACTCATTCAGCAAGACCATAAAGACGCCAACGAACACCACTGGATGGGGGCCTGGCTGCTCTGAGAAGAGGTTCCTTTCTGCTTCACCACAACAGCAGAGAACCGTTGAGCGCTGCACCTGTCCACAATCCCTAAAATACTCATGCTTAGGGTCTGATAGGCTGGCTGGTGCTGCGGGCAATACCTCAATTACCATAGGTCACTTAGGGTGATATATGTTTTGAGGAAGGAGGCTGTTCAAAGCAACAGTTCTCTACACACGTATTAATGTGTTGTGGCATCCCATCGTCTCAGATGCTTATGGTGATCATGTAAGTCAATCTGCAGAGATGAGGAGCCCACCCCAGCCTGAGGAATGGCTGCAGCTGGGAAATCCCTATGAGAACACAAGCTGGAACTGCTCAATCCCCTAGCACTCCAGGAAATCCTCTGAGCACGTTCTCACTGGGAAAGGAAACACACCGCTTTCCACATCGCCAATGCAGAGACAAATCATAGGCCACTTTCTTCTGGGTGGCTTCAGAGCAAGGCAGGAAAGGAGAATTCGATTAGATACCTATCTAAAAGGGAGCATCAGCGTCACAAACCTAACTTCGGCAGGGAACATAAAATGCTCCCTTACCAGATTGGACACGGCAGGCACACTGCTGCCACACAGCCAGCTTAGGCAAGCCCAACAACAAAACATTGGACCACGCAGCCATTAGCAAAAGCACTACAGCAAATTCTTTTCACAGACATCAGACCAGGAAGCTTGCCAAACAGTCAGTGGAGCCACTAGATGATCAAAGGTACTAAAGGATTACTCAAGGAAGATGAGGCAATCGCGGAGAAGCTAAATTGAATTGCTTGCATCAGTCTTCACGCAGAGGATTAACGGAGATCCTACGAGGGAGCATTCCCCATCCTGAGGCCATTCTTTTTAGGGCACAAACTAAGACAACTGTCCAGACTGAGTAGTGTCATAGAGAAAAGGTTCGGAACGAACTGCGCGTTAAGTGCAACACAGTAATAATGACCAGGTCAGATGTATTTACCCACAATTCTGAGAAATCAAATGTGCAAATTGCAGAACTATAATTGTGGTACGTAACCCTATGCTTAATCAGCCGCCATACAGATGACTGGCACACAGTTAAATGAAATATGAAAACTTTTAAAAAAGCTCCCGGCGTAGCATCCCAGCAATTACAGACTGCATTATGCCTAATCTCAGTACACGCAATGGTTGAAACTAGTAAAGAACAGAATTATCAGACACCATAGTATGAAAAGATTTGTTGGGAACAGTCAACATGCTATTTGTAATAAACAGCCCTCACAATCTATTACAATTCTTTGAGGGTGTCAAAAACATGTGGGACAAGGGTGATTCATGTGAATATACGTACTTAGACTTTCAGAAAGCCACTGACATGTCCTTCCAAGGCTTTACGCAAGTAAGCAGTCATGGGATGAGAGAGAATCGGAACTGGTTATAAGACAGAAACCAAACCAGCAGGAATAAAATGGTCAATTTTCACAGTAGGGAAGAGAATAAATAGTTCTGCTCCTCAAAGATCTGTATTTGAGACCAAGTGCTGTTCACTACTACTGATCTGGGAAAAACGGGGTAAACCATGAGGTGGCAAGTTGCAGGACAATTGACAAATTACTCAAGATAGTTAAGTCAAAGCTGACTGTGAGAGATTACAAAGGAATCTCCAACAAAGAGGCTTCAAAATAGAATAGCAGATGAAGATTCGTGATCAATGCAAAGTAATATACAGTAAAAGAATTCATCCCAGCGTATACATACAAAAATAATGGGGTCTAAATTAGCCTGTTACCATCAGCGAAAGAGATCTGAAACACTCTCTGGAATAGTACATCTGATAAATCTGCTCAATGGCAACAGCAACAAAAAGCTAACAGAATTAGAAAGGGCCTAGATGATAATAAAACAGATAAAGTAATACCCCCCATTATAGAAAATACCACTTAATGCCCAACCGAAAACGTCAATAGTTCTGTAGCCCCATTCAAAAAGATTCATTAAAATTGAAAAAAGTTACAGAGAAAGCAAGAAGATTGATTACAGAGTATGAACAGCTTCCCATGTGAAGCGAAGGATTAACAGAAACACTGGACTGTTCAGAACTAGCAAAAAGATGAAGTAATGGAATCTGTATAGAGGTCTAAAAATCACAAATGGTAATGAGAAGTGACTAAAGAATGTACTTACCATCGTTCACAATAACACATGAACCAGGAATCACCCAATGAATTAATACTCAGCAGAGTTAAACAAACATAGGGAAGACTTCTCACGCATGGCAGTCACCTGTAAAATCAATGCTAGGGGGTTGTGAAGGCCAAGCATATAGGTTCAAGAGAGAATAGATACATTTATGGAGGAATAGCTCCATCAATGGCTATTAGCCAAAGATGGTCAGGTAGCGACTCCCTGCTCTGGATGTCCTAAAACCTCTGACTGCTAAGCCGCCAGTCTGGATGGACAGGGGAGGATACCGCCCTGGTTCTGTTTGCTCCCTCTGAAGCAGTCTGGCACCAGCCACTGTTGGGAAAAAGAATACTCGTGCTAGATCGGAGCCCAGTATGGCTATTGTTATGTTCACTTACCGATATTCAGAAAGCAGGATGAGAATGGCTTCCTCCGACGTAAGCCACAGCAGTTCCAACGGTTTCAAGTACTGCAGAGGATCAAAACAGAGTGTAAACTAATCTACCTCTGTGCCCCAGTCCTGGGTTGGCCCCATCCCGCAACATGCCTTATGGATCGAGATAGCTAGAGAACTCAACAGCATTACTCAATGTGTAAGTGTGCAGGATTCAGTCCTTAATAAGTTAACTCAACTTTCAAGACCATTTCCTCTCCATGACACGGAAAATTGCCATCATCATCTCCAGCAGTCTTCAGGAGGAAGAACCCTTCACAGCTCCCTTCCCCCATGGTCCGCAGCGAGTTGGTCCGCAGCCAGCACAATTCCCTTATTCAGCCATGTGCTTTGGGCACTATCTGCATTTGGGCTTTTAGTAAAAGTTAGAAAAACAACATCAAGACCAAAAGAACAAGTTCTTTTTTCCTGCTTACAGCTGGGAGCTTATCATTCTGGAGAGGTTCATCACACTGACCTGGTATGGGAACGTTCTGGGCATACTCCATCCTGTTCTCTGTCCTTTACGCATCTCTTAGCTTCTATGATTGTCATCCACAGACACACATTACTCGACTGCCCCCAAAGAAATGGAAAGTTATCTAAAAAAACAGACAAGAGGATATACAAAATGCATCCAGAATCAACCCCTGCCACTTGCTCAGACGGAGGAAACTAAGCCAGGCACAGCCTAGCTCAGGAGGATTTACTCGTGGCACCAGCCATGTGGAAGCAAGCATGGGTAAATCCCACTGAATCAACCCACCCCTTCCCTTCGTTTCTTAGCCTACCCAGAGAGAAAAACTCAAACAAGTCTTAAAAAAAGAAAAAAACACATGAACATATGATCTCTGCATTAAGTTGACAATACACAGGGCTATTACTTAAAAGAAAAATATGAATAAACAGACTTATTCAAAAAGAGATACAATTTAACCATTCCAGCAACTACACACATGTAAATACAAAAGAAAACATATAAAAGCCTATTGTTTTGCTACCTTTGTACTCACAACTTTGAAACTGAAGATTAGAAGCTTGAAGATAGAAAGAAAAAATCCCCTCTCATAGCTGAGAGCCAGACAAAGACACCGACCCCCAAAAATTCCCTCCCCTGAGCTTTTGAAAAAATCCAGTTTCCTGATTGGTCCTCTGGTCAGGTGTTTGGTTCCCTTTGTTAACCCTTTACAGGTGAAAGAAACATTAACCCTTAGCTATCTATTTATGACACACACCCCGCCTCTTACCAGTCCTCAGCCTCTCCTTGGGCCAAGAATGAGCACAGGGGAGGCAAACAGAAGCTGTCACTGGGCCAGAGGTGCTCAGAGTGAGGGGCAGGAGAAGATTCTGTTCAGCTTTTATGCCTCCAAGAAGAGCAGTTTGTTCCTCCTCTTGTTCATTCCCCAGGCTCACACCAGCCCAACAGGCACTACTTAAACTCCTTCCTCCGAAATACACTGCATTAGCCAAGACCTACATAAGAGCCACGAACAACCCACATGGATGGGGGCCTGGCTGCCCTGGAGAGGGTTCCTTTCCATGCTTCACCACAACAGCAGAGACCGTTGAGGTGCACCTGTCCACAATCCCTAAATACTCATGCTTAGGGACTGTAGGCTGGCTGTGCTGGGGGCATCACCTCATTACCATAGGTCACTTAGGGTGATATATGTTTGAGGAAAGGAGGCCTGTTCAAAGCAAACAGTCCACAACAACGCTATAATGTTGTTGTGCATTCCCATCAGTCTCAGATGCTATGGTGATAATGTAAGTCAATGCAGAGATGAGGAGCCCACCCCAGCCCTGAGGATGGGCTGCAGCTGGGAATCCCTATGAGGAACACAAGCTGGAACTTGCTCATCCTGCCTAGCACCTCCCAGGAAATCCCTTGAGCACGTTTCTCACTGGGAAAGGAAACACACCGCTTTCCACATCCCAATGGCAGAGACAAATCATAGGCCACTTCCCTTCTGGGGTGGCTTGCAGAGCAAGGCAGGAAGGAGAATTCTATGAGATACCTATCTAAAGGGGAGGCATCTAGCGTCACAAACCTACTTCGCAGGGAACTAAAATGGCTCCCTTCCCAGATTGGGACAGCGGCAGGCCCTGCTGCCACAAAGCAGCATTAGGCAGACCCAAAACAAAAACATTTGAAGAGCAATTAGCAAAAGCCACTAACAGCAAATTCTTTTGCAAGTACATCAGAAGCAGGAAGCTTGCCAAACAGTCAGTGGAGCCACTAGATGATCAAGGTACTAAAGGATTACTCAAGGAAGATGAGGCCATCGCGGAGAAGCTAAATGAATTCTTTGCATCAGTCTTCACTGCAGAGGATGTAACGGAGATTCCTACGAGGGAGATTCCCACACCTGAGCCATTCTTTTTAGGCAACAAATCTGAGGAACTGTCCCAGACTGAGGTGTCAATAGAGAAGGTTCTGGAACGAACTGGTAAGCTGAACAGTAATAAATGACCAGGTCCAGATGGTATTTACCCAACAATTCTGAAGGAAATCAAATGTGAAATTGCAGAACTACTAATTGTGGTACGTAACCTATTGCTTTAATCAGCCGCCATACCAGATGACTGGCACACAGTTAATGAAATGACAACTTTTAAAAAAGGCTCCCGGCGTGATCCCAGCAATTACAGACTGATATGCCTAACTTCAGTACCACGCAAATTGGTTGAAACTAGTAAAGAACAGAATTATCAGACACATAGATGAACAAGATTTGTTGGGAACAGTCAACATGGCTTTTGTAAATAAAAATCATGCCTCACCAATCTATTACAATTCTTTGAGGGTGTCAATAAACATGTGGACAAGGGTGATTCAGTGAATATAGCGTACTTAGACTTTCAGAAAGCCACTGACATGGTCCTTCAAGGCTTTACGCAAAGTAAGCAGTCATGGGATGAGAGAGAATCAGGAACTGGTTATAAGACAGAAACCAAACAGCAGGAATAAATGGTCAATTTTCACAGTGGAGAGAGATAAATAGTGCTGTCCCTCAAGGATCTGTATTGAGACCAGTGCTGTTCAACATACTCAACTGATCTGGAAAAACGGGTAAACCATGAGGTGGCAAAGTTTGCAGACAATACAAAATTACTCAAGATAGTTAAGTCCAAAGCTGACTGTGAAGAGTTACAAAGGAATCTCACAAAACTAGATGGCTCAACAATAGAATAGCAGATGAAATTCGGTGATCAATGCAAAGTAATATACAGTAAAAGACATAATCCCAGCTATACATACAAAATAATGGGGTCTAAATTAGCTGTTACCACTCAAGAAAGAGATCTTGAAGTCATCATGGATAGTACTCTGATAACATCTGCTCAATGTGCAACAGCAATCAAAATAGCTAACAGAATTAGAAAAGGGCTAGATGATAATAAAACAGTAAATATAATACCATTATATAAAATCCCTCTTATGCCCATACCTTGAAAACGTCATATAGTTCTGGTCGCCCCATTCAAAAAAGATTCATTAAAATTGGAAAAAGTACAGAGAATAGCAAGAAGATTGATTACAGGTATGGAACAGCTTCCATGTGAGGAGAGATTAAGAACACTGGGACTGTTCAGCTTGGCAAAAAGTTGAGTAATAGGAGATCTGATAGAGGTCTAAAAAATCACAAATGGTATGAAGAAAGTGACTAAAGAATGTTATTTACCTGTTCACATAACACATGAACCAGGGATCACCCAATGAAATTAATACTCAGCAGGTTTAAAACAAACATAGGGAAGCACTTCTTCACGCAATGCAGTCAACCTGTAAAATTCATTGCTAGGGGATGTTGTGAAGGCCAAAGCTATAGGTTCAAAAGAGAATTAGATACATTTATGGAGGATAGCTCCATCAATGGCTATTAGCCAAGATGGTCAGGGATGCGACTCCCTGCTCTGGATGTCCCTAAACCTCTGACTGCTAGCCGCCAGGTCTGGATGACAGGGGATGGATAACCGCCCTGTTCTGTTTGCTCCCTCTGAAGCATCTGGCACCAGCCACTGTTGGAAAACAGAATACTCGGCTAGATGGACCCAGTATGGCTATTGTTATGTTCACTTACCGATATCAGAAAGCAGGATGAGAATGGCTCCCTCACGTAAGCCACAGCAGTTCTCAAACTGGTTCAAGTACTGCAGAGGATCAAAACAGAGTGTAAACTAATCTCCTCTGTGCCCCAGTCCTGGGTTTGGCCCCAATCCTGCAAATGCTTATGGATGCGAGTAGCTAAGCAGAACTCAACAGCATTACTCAAATGTGTAAGTGTCTGCAGGATCAGGTCCTTAAATAGTAAAACTACAACTTCAAGCACCATTTCCCTCTCCACTGACAGGAAAATTGCCATCATCTTCTCCAGCAGCTCTTCCAGGAGGAAGAACCCCCTTCACAGCTCCCTCCCCCATGTCCGCAGCAGTTGGCTCCGCCAGCCAGCACCAATCTCCCTAATTCCAGCCATGTGCTTTGGGCACTATCTGCATTTGGGCTTTTAGCAAAAGTTAGAAAAACAACATCAAGACCAAAAAGAACAAGTTCTTTTTTCCTGCTGACAGCTGGGAGCTTATCATTTCTGGGCAGAGGTTCATCCACTGACCTGGTATGGGAAGTTCTGGGCCATACTCACATCCTGTTCTCTGTCTCTTACGCATCTCTTGCTCTCTATGTGTGCATCCCACAGACACACATTTGCTCACTGCCCCCAACAGAAATGGAAAGTTTCTAATAAAAATCCAGAAAGAGGATGAAAAAATGCATCCAGGATCAACCCTGCCACTTGCTCAGAGGAGGCACAAGCAGGCACAGCCTCAGCTCAGGAGGATTAGGTGGCAACAGCATGTGGAAGCAGCTGGGTAAATCCCACTGAATCACCCACAGTTGAGCCTCTTCAGAAAAAACCCTACACTTCCCCTAGTAGCCCCTGCCCTCCCATGATCATCAGCCCAATGCCTCACCTTGCGAAGGTCTCCACCCTGGCAGTATTCCATGGCCAACAGAGGCAAGTCAGTGGGTGCAAGGTTCTGCATCCCTTCAGGGACTTCGCGGGAAGCCACCACATTGGGATGATTCAGTCTGAGGAAAGGAAATGAGGGAAGCATGAGATCACTGGAACCAATTCATCTCAGCCTCCTCCCAGCAATAATGGAAAGGACCAGCATCCTGAAAAGTGATCATCCAAAAGAGAGCTTTACAGTCTTCCACACAGGTAGGTATTAAGGAAAGTCACAATGGGACTTTAACCCTTCAGACACAGAACCAGTGCACTTCAAAAGTTTCCTTCACCCTGCTCAATCCACTCTCCCCCGCACAAGGACAGGGCTTTAGTCCTAACTCATCTCCCAGCTGTCAGTTTCCTCATTCTCTCTACGAGCATCCAAACTTTGACATGCAGCCTGCTCTTAGCCCCATGAGAAGTCAGGGCTGCATTCAGCCCACTGCAGCCTGCACAAAGGGGGCTGATTCAGCAGGGATATAAATGGTGGGGTAAGTTACCCTGGAAACTGGGTACCTAGCAAAGTCATGTAACTTGCACTGATGGGGCTTTCAGTGCATGTGCAGGACACTCACAGAAGACAGCACAGGAACAACAACAAATAGGAAGGTGCAAGATGAAGCAGCTCCCTAACATGTACTGCCCCCAGGTTCCTGGGGCAAAACAGAGCCCCAAACTCCATGGACCTCAGCACCAGGGGCAGATCTGGATGCAAGTTACAGGACTTAGCCTTAGAAAAGGGGTGTGAGTGACATTCTCCCCCAAGAAATGTGACCTGCATTCAGCACACCACATTCCCATTACTGCTGAACTGGGCTCAGCTGGAAGTTGAAGAGTGTTGTAAGCATCTCCCTCTATGACAAACCTTTCTGCATGCACTTCACAAGCACTATAGGCAGCACATGCTACATTACAGATGCTCAAATGGAGTCTGAGTAAAGTCCCCTTTGAAAATATGGGTCTGGTTTTGTGAGCCCTATTGTACTTAGATGAAATATATGAGCCCAGAGATGTTAACAAGAGTTTCAGTCTTAAATAAGGTTTGTTGTACAGAGACCTCAGGCTGCTTAGTACCATGCAAACAATCAATATTAAACACTTTAACTTTTTATTAAAGATACAGAAAAGGGAAAACAGTGAATACTTTATATTTCAAATGTTTTAACTAAGGCTTTCATATTAACATCCCTTACTCCCTTTCGCTGAGAAAAGTTTCTAGAAGGAAAGATATCCTTGTTTAAGAGTCTCTTCAGTGGTATTAACAATGAAAATAATTATCCTTTTGGGGAAAGAGGAAGGAGGGGAATGGAAAAGAGAAGAAATAAGATGGGGATGGAAAAGGACACATGGGGAGGAGGCGGGGGAGAGAAAGGCTCACAGCCCAGGTGGTGTTTGGGTTTCAGCCAGAGCCAGTAGAGATAGTGACGTCCCCTGGGTCCCTCTCTCTGCCCTAGTCTGGTGAACACCTCTCAGGATAACAAAGGACAAGGATCCCAGGAAATGGAGGGGCTAGTAGCTGAGATGGTGCAGTTCGCCCACTGACTTTTTCCCTGAAGTCCTTCTTTAAAGGACCCCAAAAGGAGTGATAGTGGGATAGCCCACCCTCTCATTACTCTGTCCACACCAATTAGGTCTAATTGCCAACACACTAACTTTCATTCACAGATTTTTGGTGTCACACAGTCTTGTTTACCAGGCATGCTCTTAACAAAGTTCTTCAATTATATCAGTAGGCCTTTTTTTGTGGACTAATTCAACCTGTCTCCCTTTCACACCTTTTTCCATTAACATTATTATAAGTTATTGTGACATTTTATAAGCTTTTGTTCTCTTTTTACAGTTGCGCTCACAATTAGGGTAAATGTGTAGGTCCAATTATCACAACAGTGCTCCAAAAAATTTTTGTTTCCCCACTGTCTCTGCAGAAGCAGCAGCAAATTACTAAAACTTATTTCACATCACTGATGATGCAGATGACCAAACACAGAATGAAGTAAATAAAAGACAGCGGCACTGATTCCTACCAAAACAGATCCCCTCTGGGGAACGGTCAATGGAGAAGACATGTCAAGAAATAGACTTCACCTTCTAAGTGCTTGACAGTGGCCATCCCTTCCCTTCCCTTCCCTCCTCGCGCTCATGGATTCAGACTCTTCTACACACAGATCTAGGCCCTCAGCAGCTGAGCAAGATATCAAGGAGTAAGGGATCACACAATGCTCACCTTTTCATTATCTGTATTTCTAGACACCATCTCTCCCGATTTCGGAGACTTAGCTCCTGACGACACTGTTTAATAGCAATCTGTTCCCCTGTTTCCTGCACAGATACGGAGAGAGTTAGGACAAAAACACGTTTCCACCAGAGATGTGAGGACCAACAGAAGGTGTAGCGGCCCAAAAAAATGTAAGGCTATTCTTGGGGATCCTCCCAGCTCTTCTTCAAGGCCCTTCCCAGGAACCCAGTCATTTAGGGCACCAAATATTCACCAGAACAGAACACACCAGCTCATGCTTCCCCCCATCCCCAAAAATCTCCTCAAAACCAGAACAGTACCCTGAATTTCAGGCTCATGCTTGCAAGTCTCCACAGTGAGACTATATTCTGAATCATGGAAGTTCAACCTCTTTTCATACAGAATGTGTCCAGGGGCCAAGTTAGCAGAAAGAGTCCAGCAGAGCTGTCATGCTCACAACTCAAGGAAGTGGTTCTCAGATTGGTTGTTTTCCATAAGCCTTAGCTGCTGTGGGGGTTCAACATCAGAGGAAGCAGCCAGCAGCCATTTGCTTACAAGACACAATGGAACAGTCTAGGCTGCAAGCAGAGGAAGAGATCGGAGCGAGCTGGAGGCTGAAAGCTCTCACTCCCCAGGTGTACGAGTGGATGGTGAATGCGACTGGAGCATAAGGGACCAGTAGCCTCTCCCCCATCCCAGAGAAAAGGGAACCCCTACCTTGTTGTGCCATCTGAGGACATTTCCAAATCCCCCTGTCCCAAGCCTTTCCTTCATCTCCCAGGGGCCACACGTCTGGATTTGCAGGGGAGGCCGGCTCATTGCGGTGAATGCCTGTGGCTAAAGTACGAGAAGGGGAGGGACAGAGACCCCGTTATTAACTTTCCTGTAAGTGAGTTAGTTACGTTGGCAACACACGAGGAGGGGTGAAGACACCACACCAGGGCCCATCTGCCGGGGCTCACAGACCCGGGCGCGGGGCAGTTCGGCCTTGGCCCCCGGGTAAAGAAGCGGCCCAGGAGACCGGGTCTCCGCTCCGAGGGAAGCGCGGCCGGCCCCGCAAGGCCGCCCCGCCTGGGGAAGGGGAGAAGCGGGCCCCGCGGCGCCCCTCACCTGCCCGCGGGACGAGCCTGGCGCTGCCGGGTCTCGGCCCAGGGCCGCGTGCCGCCCAACCGCCCCGGGATTCAGTCTTGCACCTAAATGTTGGCCACAAGGCCCACATAGCGTCGCCCAGAACCAAGCGTTTGGACCCGCCTCTGACCTCACAGACACGTTGGTGCGCCAGGCGGCGCCCCTGCCGGCCGCCGGGACGCGCTGCGCGGGGGCAGGTCGGAGCAGGGACCCCAGCGCGGGGTCCCGAACGGCACCGCGGACGCGGCTCCGAAGCGCGGGGTCCTGTACAGCGATTTCTCTGGCGTTAGAGGCGGGGGCGCCGCAAACAAAGCTGCAAATCCGTAGGGCGCTTGGCCTGAGGGGGAGAATGGAGAAAAAGCTTCCAGCGCCTGGGAGGTTACTAGTCATATCACTGGCAACAGGCGCAAAGCCACAAGTCAATAGGACTGCTCATGTACGTAAATGGTTCGCCCATCGGGGCCTTTACAGACACCACTTCAGTTCCAAGGAGTTATTTTTGGCTTTGCTTGATTTAATAACGTTCTGCTTCTACTGTAATGGGAGCTGCTGAGTACAAAGATAACAAGGTGAGTGAGGCAGGAGGGAACCCCAAGTCAAGTGCAATGCACCACTCCTTGCACACCTTACCTTGTACTTCATTCAAGCTCTCTTGGCTCTAGCAATTTTTCTGCAGGCATGAGTTCTCCCCTCCCCCAGGAAAGCTGGGACAAGCTATTTAAATCAATAGAATAACTGTGGTACCACTGGTTTCTCTCAAATGAGACCTAATAGGACAGCAAAGAACATCTTACCCACTGGCCAACACACTCCTTGTCACTGCCTGCTCTTTCCCACACTCTCCCTGCTGCTCATCACAATCTCTCCCTTCCCTGGCTCTTTTTTCCCCCCTCACCTTATCCATCTCTCCCTCCCACCCACTGTGCTCCACTACTCAGAGCATTGTGACAACTCACCCAGAGACTGGCAGAGATGCTTTTCAAAAGCCTGGTGAGCTCAGAGAATAGGAAAGACAGGCACCTGAGTCACAGTTTCTTTTCCCTGCAGAGCCAGTCCTTTGTTTATCTTGTTCACACCCTGCAGCAAGGAGGAAGGAAGTTCAGCTCTGAAGCACCTATAGTTTTTAAAATTCTCTGAAATTATAGCAGACCTCAGGGATCAAGAGCTTTGTTTTTCTCACTAGTACCCTCCTAGACAATTGCTAAGATCTGACTCTTGAAAACTGTCATTTCTCATCTGCCACGTAAGACAGGTGAATTCTACCTGTAGCCAGGCAGGTAATCAGGACAGAGGTCTCTGACTGCCATACAGGCCTGGTCTACACTACGTGTTTATATCGATTTTAGCAGCGATAAACCAATTTAACACTGCACCCGTCCACACAGAGACCCTTTATATCAATATAAAGGGCTCTTCAAACCGGTTTCTGTACTCCTCCCCGACAAGAGGAGTAGTGCTGAAATCGATATTACCATATTGGATTAGGGTTAGTGTGGCCGCTGTAAATTGCCACGTATTCGCAGGGGCGAAAGGAAATGCAGGCCTGTTATTTACCAGGCTGCATGTGGCAATAGACTATATAGGTAAGGGATGCAAGGAGAGTATGGGTCACGACGCAAACTGCAGACACACACAACTAAAAATAATCAATTTAAAGTTTTATTGGGGATAGTTACAAGGGGTAAGGGAGCAGCGTATGATTAGCTAATAGAGTTAATAAAACTTAAAACACACAATGACTAAAATATCTACTAACTATTTATAAACAAAGATGCAGCATTTAGTAATAACCGATACCTACAAATACAAACCAACGCATAATGACTGGCAAATGTAGAAACTCTGTTTGAAACATGTGAGCTGAGAGAGAGGCTTCGAGGTGATCAGGCTCGGTTACGGGTGTACACAGGATACACAGGATTCGTTTTTCTTTCTCCTCTCCCTGCCTACACATGGCAGGGCGACCTAAAGTACCTACTATGACATCATAGAAGTGTCATGGGGACGGGGCCCAAAACCTGTGTGTGTTCGTTTCTGATCGGCACAAGCAAAGTTTACACCAAGTAGGGGAGCAGGTGCCTAAAAGTCTGGCTTCGCCCCCAAAAGGTGAGGAGATGCATATTGTTTTAGAATGCGTTCAACACTGAATGACAAAAGAAGAGGCCAGGGCAATACCGGTATATGGGCAAGTTTTACAGGACTGCAGACAGGAAACGTAATCTTAACTAGCGCAAAGCGACGGTATTTTGGCCCTCGCGGGGGGTATCGCCACAGGTCATCCTACCTGTTACTGCTCTGGAAAGCAATCTGACTCGTATGCACTGGCCAGGTAGACCAGGAAAAGCACCGCAACTGTTGAATTCATTTCCGTTTTGCCCAGTGTGGGCTCGTGATCAGCAGGGTGGTGATGCATCCCAAATCCAACAGAGCTCCACATGGATTGTTCACGTGAGATACTGGAGCTGATCACTGTATGCGGGATGAACAAATCTAGTTCTATCAGTAGCTCACGATTACTAGAAATGAAATGCCAAAGCTTTCTGATAAAATCTCAGGCTATGATACAGATCCCAGCACAGGGCTTGTGTGACCAAACGTAACGGAAAGGCACAGAAATCAAAGTGGAAACGCTCTGTCGAGAAGGGATGTGGGGACGTAGGTCCAGCTAGTCCACAGTCCCGCGAGTCTCGAAAAGCATTGCATTCTTGGCTGAGCTCCGCAGTGCTGTAGGGGAAACATTGTTGTTCAGGGGGTTCAGGGTTACTCTTGTCAGTTTACTCTCTCTCCCCCACTAATATATGAGAAAAGAAAAGGGAAAAAATGGGCATGACTTTTTCATGTCACCTTGTATGTCTCCTGCATGCTGCTGGTAGAACACGGTGCTGGCACTGAACAGCAGCATCCTCTCCTCCCTTCTCCCGGTGGCAGACGGAGACAGAGTGCAGTAGGATTGTAGCCATCCTTGTTCATCCAGCCGTGAGTGCTCCTGGCTGGCCTCAAAGGTGAGGTCGGCCGGGGCGCCTGGATAAAAATAGGAAATGATCGGTTATTCGAGCAGAGATAGTGACAGAATGCGGCTGTAACCGTCCTGCTATCATGTAGCACGGGCTGAACTCATCAGCCCCACCTGTCTTTTCAGGTCTAAAGAAAAGAATTCTGTACTGCTGAGTAGTCATAAGAGCAGATGCTGGCTTCTCTTCCCCCCATCCGTTCCATTTAAGTCTCTGGTGAGCCGTGGACTATACATACGCAGCCTGCAGCTGCCTCCCCCTCGTTTCTCTCCCTAAAAGTCAGTGGTTTCTTATTCTGCATTCTTTTATTACTTCATCAACAAATGGGGGACCTGCAAGCGTAGCCCAGAAGGGTGGGGGAGGAGGAAGCAACAGGTGGGGTTGTTGCATGGGGTACCCCTAGAATGGCATGCAGCTCATCATTTCTGTGGGACTGAACGGAGCGGCTGTGGCTCTCTGGTTCTCGATAGCACTGGTTCTCTAGATACAGCTGCTCATATTTTATAGGCAGGACTGACATCTATTTTAGATACACATAAAGGAGATTTTTGTCTTTGTGCCTTCCGCTCGATTTGTAGCGAAGGTCAGCTCCAGGAGCATCTCCATGACAGCAGGCATACCGGTCACAGCATGACTGATAATGGTCATTTATTCACCTAATTTACAATGGCACAGCATGACGGTAGCATGAACGTGACGTGGATACCATCTCTTGTATCTTGCAAACGTGCAATGAATGCTGGTGTGTAAGGCGGCTGGCATACCGGCGTCTGTCCAGCGCATCAGTAGCATCATACGGTGACAGTGACAAAATGCATAAAGGGCTCATGGTGCCATGCTATGGCATCATGCGCAGTGCAATCCAGGGAAAAGGGCACGAACTGATTGTCTGCGTTTTTCATGGAGAAAGGAATGAGTGACGACATTTTCAGAATCAACTGTGACACTGTTTTGCACTCTATCATGCATGGCATCTCAACCCAGAATTCCCATGGGCGGGGCAACTGCAGGAACTATTGGATATGCTAAGAGAGAGCTACCCCAGCAACACTACCAGAAAATCGAGATCGCGTACTTTGGTACATGGACGACGCCACCTACCGAATTATTGTGCTTTGTGTGGCCGCGTGCACTCGACTTTATACAATCTGTTTTACAAAACCAGTTTATGTAAAATCGGAATAATCCTGTAGTGTAGACGTATCCTCAAATGAGATGTTGGAGCCTTTGCTTATGGCCAGTGAAAGAAAATTAATCTTTTCCTTCAGTGCAACCAATAAGGAGATCAGCTTCTGATGTCTGAGATCACCATGAATTCCAAATTGCACCATTGCCACTTTCTCAGGAGGGATGAGTCAAACTTGTGGACTCAAGTGAGCACTTTACTGTACCATTACATTTCCTCTGACGTCCAATGGGCTGGAAATTCCCCAAGGAGTGTAAGGTTTACTAAATATTTACAAGACGTTTCAGCAATCTGGTATGACCCTTGTCCAAAGCTCCTTTTAATAGCAGCCTCATATATTGCTCCCTTCTGGACACGCAGAGTCTTTACTGTGAATGAATACGGCCCACAGATATACAATACTACGGCCTGGCCAGAGGAGGTTCTGAGTGACTCTCCTTACTGAATGCAGTGAGAGCCCAAAGTAAGTCCACAGCATGTCTCAGGATCAGACCCATGCAAATTTAAGATTCACATTTCACTTGCACTGGAGTCAGGAAATTCACACTTAAGGTTCCCATAGCAACAGGAACTTGGCTCCCCTTGTGTGTATGTATTATAAAAGGGTCTTTTATAGGAGCACATAACACTGGGATCTATCAGCTGACAGGAAACAGCATAATACAAAGGACATTATATAAATATAAAGGAAAATGTGCAAATAAACAGACTCATAATACATAGGCCAAGAGGGAGTTTTAGTAGACCTGCCGAAGAAGGGACAAGTGGGGAAGCAAAACAAGGTTACAGTATCAGTGAAAGGCTGGTGAGCAAAGCTCTCCCTGAGGAAAAGGACCAAGCTCTCTAGAGGGTATATGTTGTAAAACTAGTGTGGGCTACCTAGAAAGGTCTCCATTTCTGCACCTGGGGTTACGCAGTCAACTCTCTACTCTCTGGGATGACACAATTCTCCTACGGGACCTGGGATCCCACAGTCATTCCCCATGCCCTCTGGGGATGCAGGGGTCAGTATAGTCATGGCTTTACCCCGAAAGCTATTTTTTGTACAGTAATAACTAAGATTGTCGATTACTCACAGTTAACTCACGCGATTAACTAAAAAAAAAATCAATCTCTATTAAAAAATTAATTGCTGTTAATTGCAGTTTTAATCGCACTGTTAATAGAATACCAATTGAAATTTATTAAATATTTTGGATCTTTTTCTACATTTTTATATATATTGTATTCTGTTTTGTAATTGAAATCATAATATATACTACTTTTATTATAAATATTTCACTGTAAAAATGATAAACAAAATAGTATTTTTCAATTCACCTCATACAAGTCCTGTAGTGCAATCTCTCTGTCATGGAAGTGCAACTTACAAATGTAGATTTATTTATTTTTTTGTTACATAACTGCACTCAAAAACCAAACAATGTCAAACTCCAAAGCTTACAAGTCCACTCAGTCCTACTTCTTGTTCAGCCAATTGCTAAGACAAACAAGTTTGTTTACATTTACAGGAAACATGAATAATGCTGCGCTCTTCTTATTAACAATGTAACAGAAGAAGAACAGGCATTTGCATGGCATTTGTAGCCCGTCATTACAAGGTATTTACGTGCCGATAATGCTAAAGCCTTCGCGTGCCCCTTCATAGCTCTGGCCACCCATTCAGAGGACATGCTTCAATGTTGATGGACGTCGTTCAATGAACTAATGCACTTAATTACAAAATTGACACTCGAACTGCCTTGGGGGCAAACTGTAATGTCCAGCCTCATGCTCTGTTTTACCCCACATTCTGGCCATATATTTAATGTATTTCATGTTAGTAGATTGGATGAGATCAGCACATGTTGTATTGTAGAACACTTTCACTGCTGGTTTGAAAAAATCAAGGAAAGTACCGATGTGAGATTTCTAAAGACGTACAGGCATTAGAGACCCAATTTTTAAGAACAAAAGTGCTTCCAAAAATTCTGAGGAGGGACGAGGTGTAGACCATGTTTTCAGACAGTCTTAAAAGGCACACTCCGATGCGAACTACAGAACCTAACAAAAAGAAAATCAGTCTTCTGTTGATTGGATCCTTGACGTCAGATGATGAAATGTAACATGTGTCAGTCCGGCACTATGCTTTGGTTGTTATCAAGCAAAACCGTCATCTAGCATGGACGCATGTCCTGGAAATCGGTGATTAAGCATGAAGGGACATATGAAATCTTAGTGGGCATCTGGCAACAAAAATTATCTTGCGAGATCGGCTTACAACAGTGCCAGTGAAAATGCCTTTCTTATTTCAGGTGATGTAAACCAAGCAAGCCGGCAGCATTAGCTCCTGCAAATGTAACATTTTGTCTGAGTCAATTAGCTGAATCAAGAAGTTAGGACTGAGGGACTTGCGGCTCTAAAATTGTACATTGTTTATTTGAATGCAGATGTTTTGGACGTAATTCTACATTTGTAAGTTCAATTTTCATAAAAAGGATTGGCACTGGCAGTATACTTGTATTAGGGGACGTGAAATACTATTTCTTGGTTTTTACAATGCATATAGCTTGTAATCAAAAAATAATATAAAGTTTAGTTATCGTTACTCTGGTTGTAATTGATATCAGTATTAGAAAGATGTAGAAATATTCCAAAAATATTTAAATAATGGTATCGATATTAAGCATTATGCGATTAATCGCAATTAATGTTATTTAATTCGCTTGACAGCCTAGTAACAACAAAAACACTACTTGGGCAGTAACAAGATTGTTAGGCATTTAGAATGAACCATAAACTATAGCACTCTAGGTGGCGGACCGTAATGGGCATGTTCAGGCTTGATGCTCTGTTCCTCACATCCCCATAACCTCTAAGCCAGGACTCATTGGTATGTGGATCAGTAGTGGCGTAAATCATGGTCACAGTGTTTTATGGATATATTGTATTCGTTTGATATTTTCCTTCTCAGATAATGCAAAAGCCTCCTGAAATCTTTGTGCTATACATCTGAACTCAGCTATCACTCAGTAGCATGGTCATCTTTATATTTTTATATGATTATCTGGTTTAGTTGTGCACTGTGTGCATTCTATCTTGTTAAATATATTCATGGAGAAACAGTCCTGCCTCTAAAGACTACAACGGGGACAATGCTATACATTTGGAAGGGCAACAACTAATGAAAAATTTACTATGGCAAATATACTTCATGGGTGTTTCCTTGAGTCTGCAGCCAATATTGTGGGCAGTTATACACAAGTATCGCAGATTTGCTGCTAGCCTTAGTTCTCCCTTTCTCTGAGAATGGAAAGGAACATCATCACTCAATATGCAGTGCTATGAAGTCACTCTATACTATGGTGGTCTCACAGTGACAGCGTTCTGGATTCACTATATCGTATTGTGTGTTCTCTATACTCCTTTTTTTTTTTTTTTTTTTTTTTTTTTTTTTTTTTTTTTTTTGTGTTTTTTTTTTTGTTGTTGTCTTAGACGAGTGTATGCTTCGTTGTCTATGTGAAGTGGTAAATCCCTATATGCGTGCTGCCAGTTGGTCGTGGGTGTAGCCTCTGAATGTTTGTTATTCGGGTGGATCGGTGCTCATTGTGGTGAGGGGGTGGCCGGCATGAACGTGCTGCGTGTGCCGGGCAGCCTTTTTTTTTTTTCCGGCACCGCGCCCCCGGGGGCGATACGCCTCAGGGTGTAGAAAAACGGAGCGAGAAGAGGTGGAGTCTTGGAGAAGACCGCGGGATGCGAGGCTCGCTCTAGGGCGGGGCAACTGTATTAAGGGGAAGGAGGCGGGGGTGCGAGGGCAGCAGATGGGGTGGGCTGATAGAAAAAGCGGGGCCCCAAGTGGAGGGTGCACAGCTAGGGCCGACTCATTTTGTTTTGTCAAGGCACGGTGGCCCTGGCGGTTCCACTGGCCGGCGTCCCAGGCGGGAGCGCAACAGCGTGGTGGGGCTCTGTCAGCCGGGGAGGAGAAGGCAGAGCGGTTGTTTTGGCAGCGTGCGGGGGAGGGAGGGGAGCTATGTTATTTTAGGGTGTGAGCGGGGGTGGTGGAGGTGCGTGCAGATGCTGTGTGTGGTTTTGTGTGAGTAGTCTCTAGGGAAGGGTGTGGGAGTCTGCTGGCAATTGCGTTGGGTTTTGGGCCGCAGGGTGGAGGTGGGGGTGTGGGAGCGGTCCTTTGTGGGGCATGGGCGTGGCGGTGGGATGTCAATGTGGATTTTAGGGGCTGGAGCTCCTGGAGAGTCCTACGTTTTGGCGAAGTAACCAAGAGATAGGTGCATTTTTGCGGAGGTAACGAACTGGTCCCTTAGATTTAAGCTCTATTGAGTGTATGTTTTTGTTTTCACTCAGGGTTGCCTGACCAGTCATATGTATTTGGGACGGAGCGAATTTTAGGGGAAGCGGTCTCGCTGATTAGTAGTAAGGATGCGTGTTCGCGGGTATATTCTGCTATAGGGCGCGGTCCCTTTTTTTTAGTCGTGGTCGATGTCATGGTATTGAATTATGTCTGTCCGAGGCATGAGAGGTGTCATGTTATGTTATGATAATATTGAAGTGGGACAGCTGGCATTAGTGGACACAAAAACACGTCGGAAGATGACCGGAAAAAGTTTTCTTCAGCCTGCCTTTTGTTGCATTGTGTGCTGACATCGGAGTTATATGATTCGGGGTAGGGATGTATAAAACTTATAGAAGGGACATGATGAACCAAGTTTACAAACAAAAGAGGGCGACGCAGAAGTTGGGGAGATTAGCTGAAATGTTAGAACCTTGGTTTATTGTGGTCTGAAGACACTTTCATCCCTCATCTATGGCTTTCTGTTTACAGGCAGTTGAGATAAGTGCCACTGCAATTCCCTAGGCTTTGCAAGATTTGCATCTCTCAGTCACCCAAAGAAGCGGCTGTGCTGAGCTAAGGGATAAGGGAAGAGAGATAATACTGCGTGATAAATAATAAGGTAGAGCTGCATCACTGCAGGAAGAAACACAGATGCTAAAAGATCAATGAAAAATTCAGCACACAATCATCGATAAGGAGTGGAGAAAGAAACAGCTGAGGGGGCAGCCCCTAAAATCTGCTCACCCGTCTCTGGGCAGCTCTGACCAGCGGCGTTGAGAGACCAGTGAGACAGCCCATATGGCCTGCAGAGAACTCAGCTCTGCGTGACTGGATCAGCTGTTAGCTGGCCAGCTTTGCTAGTAATTTACAATTTAAACTTGTTCTTGTTTCTTGGAATTTGACAACTGATAAAACAAGTCAAGAACAAGTGTTTGTAATTCAAACTATCACTGACACGTGTTCTGTAGACAGAAAAGATTAAATGCTCAATTGCTGGAGGGAACTACCTGTCCTATGAGTTCTGGGAGCGCAGAAAAAGGAGCCAGTACCAGAAGGAGGGCTGCCCAATCATAGAAAAGACGGTCGGCAAGGAAACCTCAGAAGGTCATTCTTTCCTATCATCCCTGTCAAAAGGCAGGAACAATCCATTAAACATCCCCAACCAGGCGGCTTTGTCCAAGCTGACCTTAAAACTCTTAAGAAAGAGATTTCACACATCCCTTAGGTAACCCATTCATGCTTCACCACCCTGCCTAGTGAAAGAAGTTTTCCTTAATAGCCAGCCTGAACCTCCCCGCACTGCCTTGAGATATGTCCCAGCCCGTGATTTCCTATCCCGGTCCTGAATTTCCCTCAACACTCTTCAGAACACAGTTTTGTGAAACGATTTACATGCCAAACCTGGTGGCTGACTTTGCGACTTTGTCTCAACCACAACTATTTCACATTTGGGCGACAATATATTACGCTAGTCGAGTGGCATGCTGCTTATTGGGTCCCGGTGCATAGCCCCATGTATGCCAACATTTTTAGGCTGACTTAGAAAACGCTTCTAGAGCTCCTCGTCCCTCGAATGCCCCTACTGCTACACGATGACCTCATTCAATCATCGGACCCATGGAACGAATGCCTTGAGGAAATTCACCATGTTCAAAACTTCCATCACCATCAACCAGCCAGACCCATGCCACACAACAGGTCGCATTCCTTGACACTCTACTGTGCTAATAAGCAATGGTCACATAACATCACCTATAGTCTGGAAACTCAGTGCCACTGTACTTATCTACATGCTCACGCTTATCATCCAGGAACACATACACGAGGGCACTGTCTTGCACCAAGCTCTAAGATTCAACCGCATTGCCCATCCCAGACAAAGACAAACACAAAGATCTCTATCAAGGCATGTCTTAAAACTAACAATCCCAGCCTGCGAAAGAAGAGAGAGGGACAGAGCAGATGAGAGTACAGAGTCCCCTACTACAAGACAGGCCCAATCATAGAAAAAATAATCAGAACAACCACTAGCGCATTACCTACTGAAATTCTCCAGCTGCATAACAACTGACCTATCCTGAAGGACGATCGCTCCTTCGCAGATCTTGGGAGCAGCGACTGTCCTCACTTGCAAAGCAGCCCCCGCAACGCTGAAGCAGATAACTCACATAGCAACCACAAGCACAAAACAAAAACATCTAACCCACAGATACCCTATCCTGCAACAGAAGCCAATGCAACTCGGTCAATAGCTATTCATAGGTGACACCAATAATAGACCCTATCAATCAAACATCACCATCAGCGGGTCTTCAGCTGCAACATGCTACAATGTGATATAGCATTATGTGCCCCGCGAATGCCCTCTGCCATGTAACACTGGCCCGAATCGACAGTCTCTGCAAAAGATAAATGGAAACCAATCATTATGTCAAGAATGATAACGTTCAACACAGCAGTAGGAGAACATTTCAACTCTCTGCATCAGTACAGATTAAGTGGCAGTTTTGGCGAGGACGGAGAAAGCTTCAAAAGAAGACTGAGAGATTAAATATCAACTAGATACATATCAATTTAGGCTTTAAATAGAGACTGGGATGGCTGAGCCATTCACAGTACACATTGAACTTACTTTGCCATGTTCAGTATGCCTCACACCTTCTTAGTCAACTGTTTTTAATGGGTCATCTTGATGCATCATAACAACAGATGTTTCCTCCTCGCTGACACATAGCTCATTTTAATTAATTACCTCTCTAGAGCTTATGGAACTCCCACCATTTTCATGTTCTCTGTAGTTTCTAACACCTCCTACTATATGTTCTCATTCTCTAATCCGATGAAGTGGCGCTGTATCACGAAGCTTAAATGCTCAATAAATAGTTAGTCTCTAAGGGCCATAAGACTCCTGTTCTTTTTGGGCGGAACAGACTAACCGTTGCTACTTCTGAACAAACTGCCAATTTACGTGACTGTGTTTGGAAATTTGAATTGAATTGAAAATTGAAAACCCTAATACACACATTAAAAAGCTACAGCGTGTAGATACAAATATCATATATATTGAAAAAGTACAATAGATTTTAAAATGACTGAACATAGCTTGCTTCGTTATAGCAACTGTTTTTTTAATGACAATGTCAGTGCATTCATTTGGTGCTGATGGCAACTAATAATTTCAAATGATGATTTGTAAGCAAAGTCTAATAGGCTAATCCCCTGATAAGCTAGTGATTGAGCTG
>NC_133770.1:167693019-167700305 GCF_003597395.2 Chelonoidis abingdonii | reverse complement strand
AAGAAGCAGGCAGCATTAGCTCCTGCAAATGTAAACAAACTTCTTTGTCTGAGCAATTAGCTGAACAAGAAGTAGGACTGAGGGGACTTGCAGGCTCTAAAATTGTACATTGTTTTATTTTTGAATGCAGATTGTTTTGGACGTAATTCTACATTTGTAAGTTCAATTTTCATAATAAAGAGATTGCACTGCAATACTTGTATTAGGGGAACTGAAAAATACTATTTCTTTTGGTTTTTTACAATGCAAATACTTGTAATCAAAAATAAATATAAAGTTAGTACGTTATATTCTGTGTTGTAATTGAAATCAGTATTAGAAAATGTAGAAAATATCCAAAAATATTTAAATAAATGGTATGATATTAACATTGCGATTAATCGCAATTAATGTTTTTAATCGCTTGACAGCCCTAGTAAGAACAAAAACACTACTTGGCAGTAACACAGCATTGTAGGCATTTAGAATGAACCATAAACTATAGCCACTCTATGGTCGAACCCAGTAAGGCATGTTCAGGCTTAGCCTTGTTCCTCACAGTCCCCCATCCCCACAAAGCCAGGACTCAGGACAGATGGCCTATCAGAGTTCACATGTATTTATTTGTCATATTATTGTATGTTGGATATTTCCTTCTCAGATAATGCAAAACCTCATGAAAATCTTTGTGCTACATGAACTCACCCTACACAGAGCCAGGACATTATTAATATTTTTATTACTGATTTCTGGTAGTGTGCACTGTGTGCTATGCACTTGTTAAATATACATGGAGAAACAGTCCCTGCCCTAAAGAGCTTACAATCCTGGACAAGCAACATATGAAGGGGACAACAACAATAAAATCTACATGCAAAACATTCATGGTTTTCCTTTGAGTCTGCAGCCAAATGTGCAGTAACACAAGATTGCAATGCAGCTAGCCTGGTTCAGCTCCCATTTCCTCAGAGAATGGAAAGGACACACCCAAATAGTCAGAAGTCACCTCTTAACTAGGTGTCTCACAGTGACAATCGCTACTGATCACTATAGGCGAGTGGTTCTCAACCTTTCCAGACTACTGTAGCCCTTTCAGGAATCTGAAACCCAAGCCTTGCTGCCCAGGGCTGCAGCATGTAATTTAGCTTTGAGGGGCCCACTGTGATGTGGGGCCGTAGGCAACTGCCCTGCTTGCCAGCCCTGCACCTGCGACCCCTGGGGCTCACAATCCCCAGGTTAAGAAAAACTGATCTAGAGGAGTTGATGTTCCCTTAGAAGACCTCTGTGTACGCGTATCCCCAGGGCCGGTGCTACCATTAAGGTGAACTAGGCGGTTGTCTAGGGCATCAAGATTTGGGGGCGCCAAAAAGCTGTGCCCCCAATTTTATTTTTCACAGCAGTTCCTCCCCAAGCACGTGGTCACTGCTCCACTTCTCCTGCCTCCCAGGCTTGCAGCGCCAATCAGCTGTTTGGTGCCGCAAGCCTGGGAGGAGAATTAGAGCGGGGCAGCGTGCTGGGGAGGATGTGGAGCAGAGGGGAGCTGGGGTGGGGAGGTGCTGCATAGCTCCTGGGGGGTGGGGAGGAAGCCTCAGGGAAGCGGGGGAGCTGCTGCAGCGGTGGGGGCGCCTCAGGGTGGAGGGGGTGTGGGGAGCTGCCGCAGGGCTGGCGGGGGACGCAAGGTGGAAGTTTTGCGTATCCCTGCATATTCCTGGCTAAGAACCAAGAATATAGGTCATGGCTGAGGTAACGAACTGGTCCCTATATTTAATCTAGATGAGGTCAATCACTGGTCCTTACCCATCATCATAGTTACTGATGAAAGTGAAGCTGCCTCTGTAAAAGAATGATGCTCTCTGTAACTCTCAATGGCCTGTTCCCAGCTTTCACTCCATGATGAAACTCTCAGATGCACAGAGAGTCATTAGTTATTAAAATATTTAGCTTGGACATCTGCATTAGTTTAATCACAAAACATCCTTTCCTGAAAGTGACCTGAACACAGTTTTTCTTCAGCCTGCCTCTTTGTCATTGTGGCTGACATAGGAGTTATATGATTGGGGGAAGGGATGTATAACAGTTAAAGGGGGAAATGGATGAACAACAGTTACCATACAAAGATGGGGGAGAGCAGAAGTTGGGCAATTAGCTGAAATGTTAGAACCTGTTTATTGTGTGTTTGAAGACACTTGCTCCATCCCTCATCTATGCTCTTTCTGTTTCTACCAGCAGTTGAGATAAGTGCCCACGCTGCATTCCCTAGGTTTGCAGATTTGCCATCCACTCAGTAACAAGGGACAGGCTGTGCTGAAGAGAGAAGATGATTCATTTTCTCTATCTATCACAAAGGGCTGAGCCTGTTGTGTGAGGCACCGACCAACAGAACAAAAGATAGTCTCTCTCTTAAAGAGCTTACAATCTTGAAGAGGGGACTGGCTACAAAACTGACCTTTGCAGAGCCACCATGATGCAGACAAGTTAACCAGAAAGAGGTGTGTGACTCAGTTCTGAAACGCTGAGATAACTATTTGAATTGGGGGTGAAGGAAAGTCTGTATTGTAGAGATGTCTGCAGAGGAAATTCTGCAAGAATTAGAGAGACCCGGATGTGAGGGATGTCATAAATAGATGCTAATGGTTAATGTTTCTTTACTGCAAGGAATCCAAACACCTGACCAGAGAGCCAAGCAGGAAACCGGATTTTAAAAGAAAGGGGAGGGACTCAAGAGGGGTTTGGCTTGAGTCTTGTCTGTTGGTTTCTTTCGCTATGGGAGAAAAACTTTTTTTTCGATCTCAATCTTCTTTCTACCCTTCATCTACAAGTTTGTAGTAACAGTAGCAAAGCAATAGGCTGTTTAATGTTTGTTTTGTTGTTTCAAGTGTGCTGTGCTGGACACTGCTTTTAAATTGGCTTTTTTGAATCAGACTTTTATTCCTAATTCTTATAAGCACTGCCCTGTAGGAGCTTTTATTGAGAGTTGAGTTTACTATGTATATTTCTTTCTTTTTTATATAAAGTTTCCTTTTAAGACTTGCGGAGGCTTTTCTCTAGTTACGGCTACGGGACACAAAGGGGATGGAAAATCTCTTTGTGGTTAGCTGACTAGTTTGAATGCAACCTAGGGGGAGGTAAGATTGCCCTCCTCTGGTTTGTATTCAAGGGGAATAGTACGGCATTGCTAGGCTAACCCAGGAAAGGGGAAAGCTGGGGGATGAGAGATAGAGCGAGACCAGGGGCTTGGGTCTTGGGGGTCCCCAGGATAGTTTGGGGTGACTTGGGGCGAAATCAGAGAGCCCTGAATCTATTGGTGGCAGCGAGATCAATCCAGCTGGTAGTAAGCTTGAGGTTCTGTTAGCTTCTCAGTTAATGAACGCTAAAGGTTCAGAATCTGAGCAGCGGCTATTACATGTGGCATGGTTGTGGGAAATAAGAATCCAGAAGCAGTAGAAATATTATTTTTCTTTTCTCTCTGCTAAGGGGTTTAGAAAGAGAAAGGGGTGGGTTTTAAAGTAGCCAGAGAGACATTTTTATTTTCTGCTGATTTGGCAGCTTGATTTTTAAGCAAGAAGCCTTAGAGAGAGCCATATAGCAGGTCTTTTGTAAAGCAAACAGGATGTCATTGGGAATCATGTATCACAAGACCGCCACAGGTAAATAAAGGGCTTTTTTGGTTAATTCCATATCAAAATTAGCTAGGAAACTTAAACAAAAGAGTTGCAGCAAAGATCCGAGGAAACAGAAAGCGCAGCATTTCAGTACAACAAACACCAGAGGGGCACCCCAACACAAGAAAACAGGACCATGAGTCCTAAAGATGAGCTGAAAAAGGAAAACAGCACGGCCACAAGCCGTAACAACGAAAATGAACATAGGAGACGCTGGAACTAATTAAGGCTGACCAAGACGCCAGGAGCAGCTCATAAAAAGAGAACAAGAAGCCAAACAGGCAGCTCACGACAGAAAACAACAAGAAATGATGCTGCCCACAGAAGACAAGATAGAACTCAGAGGGAAAAAACTAACAAGAGATGGAAACACAGAGGGAGGCCCATCGGCAGCACTGGAGTTAGGACGGCTACAACAGAACCAACCACTCCAACAAACCTTGTGCCAATACTTCTTCACAGCAAAGAAATTTCCGACTACAAGGCAGGTGATAACACTGAGCCTTCTTAGAAAATTGAAAGG
Source organism: Chelonoidis abingdonii (assembly GCF_003597395.2). NCBI lineage: Eukaryota > Metazoa > Chordata > Testudines > Testudinidae > Chelonoidis > Chelonoidis abingdonii. The sequence goes on along the minus strand of NC_133770.1, from coordinate 167,696,141 downwards.
CGCTATCTTGGGAGCAATAATCCTGAAGACCAGTACCAGCTACAGCGAGGTCAATCCTCAGTGACCCATTACAGACAGTGCGGCTGAAATGCAAGACGCAAAGTTGAACGATTAATAACTGTTTCGAGCCAAGGCCAGATCCAATAGGGGACTAACCCTCGATCACGCCCTTCGGCGGTTCAGAACACAAAGTGGAAGCCAATGGGTCATTTTCCAAACCGCCCTACTACGTTGGAAGCAATTGTGACTGCCTGGATAGCAGAACCGAGGTTAACCTTTGAAGAACTGCGCCACTCATGCAAATGGAGCAGTTCTGGTTGTGTTCGCTGAAGGACATGAACAACGGTACCCCAGATGGAAACCAAAACCTCACGCGAGTGCCGGGAGAATTGGAGCCAAATGGATGAAGTGCAGAAAGCAAGAAAGCTAACTGTAAGGGAAGTGAAAACCCAGGGCCACATACCGACAATAAACCTACAACCGAGGCAACCCAAAACCACCACCTACCCACACGGGAAGCCAACAGACACCCTAGTCCTTCGCACCTTCACCAGTCTTCATACTTACCTGCACAGTGACCCGTTTCTGGAAGATGCTATAGGTCTACTAAATGGACATAAAAAGCCAAGCTGCCCAAACGGCAATGCCAGACAACCACCCGGGCAAGTCATTACAGCCAACCATCACGCCTAAGATTCCCGGCCCAGATTACCTCTCATCCCTTTGGGAGCGAAGGGAAAATTAGAGTGGGGCGGAAAGAAGTTACCGCGTGGAGAGACAACGGGCACATGGCCAGCTATTCACCATCCTTCGTCGATCCCAAACGTCATCAACCCAAAGGCCAAGGTGACCATTAACCGCGGCCTTAATGTCACAAGCTGTGATTTGCCGTACAGCTGAACTTGTGCCGTCCAGTACAAAGGCTGGTCAGGAATGTGGACTTTTGCAGTCTATGACAATTATCCAGTCCCCAAGCAGTGGGAAGAAACTTACGCCAACCAAGTGAAGTTGGGCAATAGAGTAGGAATCGTTAGCCTGCAGCAAACCAGGCAGAGTTTCCAGACCCATTCCTGTTCCTGAGAGCCGTCCACAGAGAACGCTGTAGTGTTACCGAGACCCAGACCGAGGTAGTGACCGATGCCCATGCCAACAGCTAAACAGCCACAGCAGCCTCCAGGTCCCAGGCCCGGAAACGGAACAGCAACCAGCCACGAGCATCCGGCACAGTGCAACCACATCTTCGAACCCAATGGCGAAGGGACCAACGAGCCTGAACTGGCAGGAGAGCAACGGACAACATACCGAAAGAGGCCAGCCAAGCCTGACGATACCGACCACGGTGCACGCAGCGGAGAGCGGTTCACCTGCAACTGAACAACCCCAGCACCTATAATCACTTCCAGAGGGTCAAGCCCAAGTCCACAACTGAGGAAGAACTGTGTCCCTAGCCCAAGGGACATTCCAACTGAAGGCAGGAAGCCAGATGACACCCTACTGAAAGCGTGGCGGCACTGAAAGCAACCACCACCTCTCAGCTCTTCTCACAGAATCCCGGTGTGTTAATAGACCAAGAACTTTTATACAAGGAAGTTCTTTCGGTGGAACACCAGGAAGAATGCAGCCGCAACAAAACGGTTGTGGTTCCCAACTAAGTACAGGGGGAAGCTCTTAAGCTTAGCCGCACGATCAGCCCCAGTGGTCAATGCGGGGTGAACAGAACCAAAGACAGGTTGGGGAAGTCCTCTACTGGGAGGGGATGGGCAAGAAGTGCCCAGTATGTCCAGTCTTTGGGAGGTGTGCCAAAGAGTGGTGAAAGCCCCAAGATTGGTCAGGCCCCTCTCCAGCCACTTCCCATAAATGAGCCCATTTCAGCTGTAGTAGCTGTGGATTATTCTGGGTCATTCCCAAAGACAGACGCCCAGGGGAAAGCAGTAAGTACTGATTTCGTGGACTTGCTACCTCGATGGCCCGAAGCTGGTCGCTCAGGCAACACCAGAGCTAAAGCTAGTGGGAACTAGCGCTAATCAGAACATTTTCGCCAGGTGTAGTTGGCCCACCGATATCCTTACCGATTCAGGATTCAATTTCCTGGCAGGCACCATGAAAGACGCTGTGGGGATTAAGTCATGGGGTGGATATCACTTGGGTTGGCCACCCTGTGACCACCATCAAACAATGGCCTGTGGCGAAAGGTTAATGGAACTTTGAGGGCATGTATCGCGTATAATTCGTGACATGGAATGACTTCCTTAACGACGCTGAACTTGTGTTGCAAGCAGTGTGCCTCTTGGTGTATAGGGCTGTACCGACATCCCAGTTTAGGTTTTCACCTTGAACTTGTGTATGCCACACGAGGTTAAGGGGCATTACAGTTGGTGAAGCAACAAGGAAGGCGGTTATCACTCCTCTCCAGAGGAAACTTAAATATTTGAGCTTTGTATAGCCAACCTACAAAATCATCCCGTATCACACTTTAGCCCTTCTAGAGAAACCTAAAGAACTCAGGAAGAGCAAAGACCTGTTAGTAAAACCATACCATGTAGACATTTCCTTCAAGAGAGTGAGACCGTTATGGTTATGAAGACAGCAACAGGCCCATAAGGATGGAAGCATCATGGGACGGCCATTCCAGTCAAGAGCGCCGGGGGGAGTGCTGTCTCAACTACCTTATAGCTATTTCCGCAATTCTCTCTAAACCCCAAAGTGTTACCATGGTAATTCTCTCAAGCCCTTTAATTCAGAGACTTACAGTTTGGTCAGTTTACAGTCATGGGAGGATGCTGACGCGATGGCTGACTGGTTGTTACTAAGACTGGAAAAAAGACTGGTGGGTGGAGAGGTGGAACTCTCAACCCCCACGATCGGAACGTCTGCGAGGGCAACGAAACTCAAGGAGCTGTGCACTAGCTTCGCCCATTTCTTCTCAGCCACTCCGATGGACTGAACAGGCCAATACCACATCCATTGAACAGGTATGCTCATCCCTAGTTAGAACAGCCAGCCCTGACTGGGTGTCCCTTCTGCAGAAGCTGCTATAGAACAGGAATCCAGAACATGCTTACATGATGGGTATAATGCCGGCTCATTCTACTCTAGTTGCTGTATGGGGCATCTCCAGTGGT
>NC_133770.1:167687873-167692919 GCF_003597395.2 Chelonoidis abingdonii | reverse complement strand
CTCTACCACTCCTCCAGTTAAACAACAAGGAGTCAGTGGCACCTTAAAGAGTAACGATTTATTTGGGCATAAGCTTCGGCGTAAATAAAACCTCGACTTCTTCAGATGCAAACATGACTAACACGGATACAGAACTAACATGGCTAACCACCCTGAAACTTAATGCTAGATTAGTGACATCTGCAAACTGGCTGAGGGTGCAACCAACTGCCACCTCCAGATCATTAATGAAGATATTGATCAAAACCGCCCCAGGACCAACCATGGGCACTCCGCTTGGAATACTGGCTGCCAACTAGACATGGAGGCCAACTGATCACTACTCGTGTGAGCCAACAATCTAGCCAGCTTCTATCCACCTTAATAGGCCATTCATGCAGCACCAATACTTCTTTAACTGCTGCAGACTACTGTGGGAGACTGTATCATAAAGCCTTGCTGAAGTCAAGGAATAAACACGTCCACTGCTTTCCCCCTTCATTCCAAGAGCCAGTTATCTCAATCATAGAAGGGAAATTTAGGTTACATCAGCATCGACTTGTTCTTGGTGACTCCATCGTGACTGTTCCTGAATCAACTTTCGCTCTTCTCGAAATGCTTCAAGAATTGATTCCTTGAGGACCTGCCCTTCCATGATTGTTCAGGGACTGAAGGTAGGCCTGATGGCCTGTAGTTCCCCGGATTCTCCTCCTGTCCCTTTTTAAAAGATGGACAGTACATTAGCTTTTCCAGCATCGGAAACCCTCCCCCGTGGCCAAGAGTTTGAAAGATAATGGCCAATGGCTCTGCAATTCACATTCCACCACTCCTTTAAGCAGCCTCCGGAGGAGGCGCATCTGCCCCAACGGACTTGTGTCGTCCAGCTTTCTAATAGTCCCTGAACCACTTATTTCTCCACAGAGGGCGGTCACCCTCCTTCCCCATACTGTGCTTTCTGCCCAGTAGCAGTAGTCTGGGAGCTGACCTTGGTTGTGAAGACAGAGGCAAAAAAAGCATTGAGCGAGATTAGCTTTTTCCCACAGTCTCTGTCATGAGTTGCTTCCCGCATTCAGATAAGGGGCCCACATCTTTTCCATGACCGTCTGTCTAACATAGTGGAGAAACTCTTCTTCTTACTTACTCCTAAACACCTTGCTAGCTGCAACTCAGTGTGATTTGGCCTGCTGATTTCATTCCTGCATGCCTGAGCATATTTTATATATCTCCCTGGTCATGTTGTCAATTCCCACTTCTTGTAGCTTCTTTTTTTGTGTTTTAAGGATCAGAGGATTTCACTGTTACACAAGTGGTCCCTTGCCATAACTATTCTTTCTACTCTCAGGAATTTTGTTCCTGCTACCAACAAGGATTCTTAAATAGAGCCGCTCTCCTGGGACTCTTTCCATCTGTTCTGGTCAGGGGATCCTGCCATCGCTTCTCGGAGTCAAAGTCTGTTTTTGAGTCCAGGCTCGATTCTGCTGCTTCCTTTCTTCCTTGCGCAGGATCCTTGCATTTGACCATCTCATGGTCACACGGCCTCCCAGGTTCCCATCCACTTTGCTCTCCCCTATCAAGCTATCCCTGTTTGCGAGCAGCAAGGTCAAGAAAGCTCTGCCCTATTGATCCTCCGGCCCTGAGGGGAAGGAGAACTGCGGCCCAAAGGAGGAAAGAGGGAACAGCTGTGGTAAAAATCAGATTATAGTATTCAAGGTGGGAGCAAGAGGAAGAAGGAACAAAAACAGGAGAGAAGACAAGGAGATAGAAACACAGAAAAGGGACAAAGCCAGACTGGATAAGCGCATCATAGGAGTTCTGGCTAAGACAGGCAATGCTGGCTGAAACTGAAGAGAATCTTGTGAGAAGAGACGGGATTCGTGTTTAATGTTACGTCTCAGTTACTGGAAGAAAGCATTTATACTCCTAAATAGAATATTAATTCTGATGACATTCTCACTGGAGAGGGGAGGTCCTAACAAAAATGGAACCAAAATAGACTCTGGAGTCAATATTTCTGAGGTTAAATAGTTTACCTGTTGTTTAATCATCTCCTGAGTCTCGTGGTCACTTATCAGATGCTCCGAACCACAGATGAACCAATAGAACTCAAATCAGTACTTTACAGTCTGTTCTCTTTACCCTAACAATTATTTTGCACTTAAGGACTTCTGAGGGAGCAACCCGCAAAAATGCATATAACCTGCACCAATGTTTTACTAACTAGACATTAAGGCTGTCTATGCAATTAAAAATTATTCCAATGCACTGACAAACACGTACAACTGAAACTGGAACGAAAGAGGGTTACCTCAATCAGCGTGTACTTAAATATACATGGGAGAAACAGTCCCTGCTCCAAAGAAGCTTACAAGTCTGGACAACAACATACAAAGGGGGCAAGAAAATAAAATGAGTGCAAAACATTCATGGTTTTCCTTTGAGTCTGCAGCCAAATGCGCAGTAAACAAGATTGCAATGCAGCGACCAGGTTCAGCTCCCATTTTCAGAAGAATGGAAGGACACACCCAAGATATGTCAGAAGTCCACCTCTTTAACAGGTGTCCTCACACAGTGGCAATCAAACAACTGATCACTATATGCGAGTGTTTCTCATTCCTTCCAGACTACTAGTAGCCCTTCAGGAATCTGAAGCCACAAGCCTGGCGCCCAGGACTGAGCATGTGTTTAGCTTCGAACAGGGACCCACTGTGGTGTTGGGCCATAGCAACCTGCCCTGCTTGCCAGGCCTGCAACTGTGACTCCCTCGGGCTCAACAAACGCAGGTTTAAGAAAACGATCTAGAGGAGTTGATGTCCCATAGAAGACCTCTGTGTATGGGTTATCTCCTGCTAAGAACCAAGACTATAGGTCATGCTAGGTACGAAACTGGTCCCTAATATTTAATCTAGATGAGGTCATCACTGGTCCTTACCCATCATCATAGGTACTGATTAAAACGAGCTACCTCTGTTAAATGTAATGGATGCTCTCTGGTAACTCGTCATGGCCTTTCCAGCTTGATTCCATGAGCAACTAGATGCAAAGAGAGTCATTAGTTATTAAAAATATTTAGCTTGGACAATCTGCAGTATTTAATCACAACACATCCTTTCCTGAAAGTACATGAACACAGTTCTTCAGCCTGCCTCTTTGTCATTGTGGCTGACATAGGAGTTATATGAATTTGGGGGCAGGGAATGTATACAGTTAAAGGGGATGTGGATGAACACACAGTACCATTAATAAGATGGGGGAAGAGCAGAAGTTGGGCATTAGCTGAAATGTTAGAACCTGTTTATTGTGTTTTGAAGACACTTGCTCCATCCTCATCTATGCTCTTCTGTTCTACCAGCAGTTGATATAAGTGCCCAGCTGCATTCCAGGTTTGCAGATTGCCATCTCACCTCATAAACAAGGGACAGGCTGTGCTGAACTGAAAAGGATAAGGAAGAGAGAACTAACTGCCGTGATAAATAACGAAGGAGCCATCACTGCAGGAAGAACACGCTAAAGTTTACACATGAAAAATTTACCACACAATCATAACACCAGGAGTGCAGAAGAAAACCAGCTGAAGGGGCAGCCCCTAGAAGAATCGCTCCAGCTCTGGGGCAACTCTGACCCCAAGCCCTGAAGAGACACAGTGAGACAGCCCTCATATGGCCTTGCAGAGAACTAGCTCTGCGTGACCGGGGATCTCACCTGTTTTAGCTCTGGCCAGCTCTTGCAGTAACTGTTACAAATTAAACTTTGTCTTGTTTCTGAATTTGATGATAACAAGTCGACCAGTCGGTTTGGTAAGAAACTATTCACTGACAGTGTTCTGTAGAAAGAAAAGATTAAATGCTCAATTTTAGCTGGAGGGAACTAACTGCTCTAATGAGTTCGGAGGCAGAAAAAGGAGACCAGTAGCAGAAGGAGCTGCAATCATAGAATATTGATACGGTCAGAAGGAAACCTCAGAAGTTCATCTAGTCCAATCCCTGCTCAAAAGCAGGACCAAATCCCCAACAATCCACCCAACCAGGGCTTGTCAAGCCGACCTTGAAAACCTCTAAGAAAGGAGATTTCACCACATACCCTAGGGTAACCCATCCAGTGCTTCACCACCCTCCTAGGAAAAAGTTTTTCTAATTAGCCAGCCTAAACCTCCCCCCACTGCAACTTGAGACTATTGCCTCCCCGTGGATTCCCTACTCCCCTGAATTGCCCCAACAACCCCGATACACAGTTTTGTGAACTAGTTAGGCTGCCAAAACCTGGTGGCTGAAACTTGCCGACTTGATCCCTCACCCCACAACTATTTCACATTTGGGGACAGATAATACCTTCAAGTCAGTTGGCACTGCTATGGTACCGCTGCATGCCCATAGTAATGCAACATTCTTATGCTGACTTAGAACAACGCTTCCTTAGCATCTCGTCACCCTAATGCCCCACTGCTACACTGATGACCTCATCATCATCTGGAACCATGAAAAGAAGCCCTGAGAATTCCAACCATGATTTCAACAACTTTCCATCCGCACCATCAACTCAAGCCTAGACCAATCCAACAACAGTCCATTTCTTGACACTACTGTGCTAATAAGCTGTGGTCACATAAACAACCACCTAATACCAGAAACGATTCTCTAAGTGACACTATACTTATGTCCTGGATGAAAGCTAAGGCATGTAATATCACATCGATCACTGTCATCAGCAAGCCTAAGATTCAACCGCATTTGCTCCAATCCCTCAGACAAAGACAAACACCTACAAGATCTCTATCAAGCATTCTTAAAAACTAAACAATAACCCACCTGCTGAAGTGAAAAAAACAGATTGACAGAGCCAGAAAGAGTACCCAGAAGTCACCGAACTACAAGAACCAGGCCCAACATAGAAAATAAACAGAACAGCACTAAGCCATTTACCTACTGAAACTCTCAGGGCAATAATCAAACCTTCCTGAAAGACGAATCGCTCACCTCTCACAGATCTGGAGACAAGACCTGTCCTCGCTTACAGACAGCCCCGCAACCTGAAGCAAATAGACGCGTAGCTAGGCGCGGCAGCATACCACAC
>NC_133770.1:167684614-167687773 GCF_003597395.2 Chelonoidis abingdonii | reverse complement strand
GTACCTGGAGAGTAGGATAGGCATATAGAGGGACCTAGACAAATTAGAGGATGAGCCAAAAGAAATCTGATGAGGTTCAAACAAGTACAAGTGCAGGTCCTGCACTTAGGACGGGCAAGAATCCCATTGCACTGCTACAGACTAGGGACCGAGTCGGCTCAGCAAGAGTCTGCGAAAAGGACCTACGGGTACAGTGGACGAGAGGCTGCGTATGAGTCAACGTGTGTGCCCTTTGTTGCCAAGAGGTTTAACGGCATTTTGGGCTATATAACTGGGCCACTGCCAACAGAAATCGAGGGATGTGATTCATTCCCCTTTATTCGGCATTGTGTGAGGCCTCATCTGGAGACTTGCTGTCAAGATTTTGGGGCCCCCACACTACAAGGAAGGATGTGGAAAAATTGGAAAGAGTCAGCGGAGGGCAACAAAATGATTAGGAGGCTGGAGCAACATGTCTTAGGAGGAGAGGCTAAGAACTTGGGATTATTTAGTCTGCCAGAGAAGAATGATGGGGGATTGATAGCTGCTTCACTACGCCTGAAAGGGGGTTCCAAAAGAAGGATGGATCGACTGTTCTCAGTGGTGCAGATGGACAGAACAAGAGCAGATGGTAGTTCGCCCATGGAACTGAAATTGAGGGGTGTTCGAATTTACAGGGGCGGGTATCAGGGCCATAGATATATGTTATACGCATCTCCTCTCTCTGAGCAGCAGGTCAAGAAGAGCTCTGCCCCTAGTTGATTCCTCCGGCCCTGAGGGAGAAGGAGAACTGCGGCCCCAAGAGGAAGAGGGAACAGCTGTGTAAAACTCAGATTATAGTATGTCAGGGTGGGGAGCAAGAGGAAGAGGAACAAAAACAGGAGAGAAGAACAAGGAGATAGAAACACAGAGAAGGGACAAGCAGGACTGGATAGCGCATCATAGGAGTTCTGGGCTAAGACAGGGCAATGCTGGCTGGAAACTGAAGAGAATCTGTGGGAAAGAGACGGGATTCGTGGTTTAATGTTTAGTCTCAGTTACTGGAAGAAGCATTTACTCCTAAATGAGAATATTAATTCTGATGAATTCTCACTGGGGAGAGGGAGGTCTAACAAAAATGGAACAATACTAGACTCTGGAGGTCAATATTTTCTGAGGTTAAATAGTTTACCTTGTTGTTTCATCATCTCCTGAGTCTCGTGGTCACTTATCAGATGCTCCATCACCACAATGACCACATTAGAACTCAAATCCAGTAATTTTACATCTGTTCTTCTTTTACCCTGAGACATTATTTTGCATTAAGACTTCTGAGGGATGCCAACCCCAAAAATGCATATAACCTGCACCCTGTTTTACATAACTAGACATTTAAGGCTTGTCTATGCAATTAAAAATTATCCATCACTGACAAACACGTACAACTGAACCTGGAACGAAGAGGGTTACCTCAATCAGCGTGTACTTAAATATACATGGAGAAACAGTCCCTGCTCCAAAGAGCTTACAATTCTGGACAAGCAACATACAAAGGGGGCAAGAACAATAAAATGTACGTGCAAAACATTCATGGTTTTCCTTTGAGTCTGCAGCCAAATGCGCAGTAACACAAGATTGCAATGCAGCTAGCCAGGTTCAGCTCCCATTTCCTCAGAGAATGGAAAGGACACACCCAAATAGTCAGAAGTCACCTCTTAACTAGGTGTCTCACACAGTGGCAATCACAACTGATCACTATAGGCGAGTGGTTCTCAACCTTTCCAGACTACTGTAGCCCTTTCAGGAATCTGAAGCCCAAGCCTTGCTGCCCAGGACTGAAGCATGTGATTTAGCTTCGAAGGGCCCACTGTGGTGTTGGGCCATAGGCAACTGCCCTGCTTGCCAGGCCTGCACCTGTGACCCCTCGGGCTCACAATCCGCAGGTTAAGAAAAACTGATCTAGAGGAGTTGATGTACCCCTAGAAGACCTCTGTGTATGGGTATCCCTGGCTAAGAACCAAGACTATAGGTCATGGCTGAGGTAACGAACTGGTCCCTATATTTAATCTAGATGAGGTCAATCACTGGTCCTTACCCATCATCATAGTGAGGGATATGTGATAGACCCAGGCCAGTGGGGTACAGGAGTCTGGTCCTATTGGCATCCAGGAGGTGGGCGGGCAAAGCCCGCCCACTTCTAAAGGACCTTCCCCCCAGCCTAAGGGGAAGATCCACAGGTCTGTGACACCAAATGATGTCGTGGGACAATTAATGAAAAAACAGGATCGGGAGTGAGGTCATAGGGCTAAACGAAGGGAACCCAATGGGGACACCGAGCAGAGAATCCCGGACAATGCCCACTGCTCCTTGAAGGCGTCAAGGGAGCCAGTGGATGCCGCCCACAGGAACTCTGCCTGGATGTGTGAATGGACGGAGGAGCAGAAATAGGCCCTACAGTTGCAGGAAATCCCATCAGCCAACCTTCTCTCCCTGGTGTTGTAGATGGCTAGTTTGGCTAGGACCAAGAGGAGGCTAACAAGGAGATCCCAAGACTTTGTGGGGCCACGGATGGGGAGTGCATAGATAAAAAGGTGAGGGGAAAAGTGCAACCAGAAACGCAAGAAGATATTCAGGAGGAGCTGGAACAGGGGCTGCAACCTGGCGCACTCCAAGTAAATGTGCACCAAGGTCTCCTTCTCGCCACAGAAAGGGCAGGTGTTGGGGACAGGGGTGAACCGTGCCAAGTACATGCCCATGCTCACGGCCCCATGAAGGAGCCTCCAACTGACATCCCCAGCGGGCCGCGGGACCAGGGCAGAGTACAAGCTGGCCCACCGGGGCTTCTCACCCTCGAGAGGTGGCAGGAGGTCCCGCCATTTGGTATTGGGGCGGGATGCGAGGGTGAGGTAGTGAAGGGTGTGGAGCACGAGTGTGTACAGATGTTTCCTTGGCGCGGTCTGGAACAGAACCGGCTGCAGATCATGCAGCCAGCTCGCAATGAAAGGGCGGGGGTGGGGGGGCAATTGGGTACCGGAGTCTGGAAGAGGGCAAATATACTGGTCACTGGGTGAGAAGTTTTCTGTTCCCTGAGTGACCAGAGCAGGGGTTGCACTAGAGTAATCAGGAACCTGCTAGAACCAATTAAGGCAGACACGCTGATTAGAACACCTGCAGCCAATCAAGGCAGGCTAATCAGGGCAC
>NC_133770.1:167615968-167680643 GCF_003597395.2 Chelonoidis abingdonii | reverse complement strand
CTCATGGTCACTGCCTCCCAGGTTCCCATCCACTTTTGCTTCCCCTACTAATGCTTCCCTGTTTGCGAGCAGCAGGTCAAGAAGAGCTCTGCCTCTAGTTGATTCCTCCGGCCCTGAGGGAGAAGGAGAACTGCGGCCCCAAGAGGAACAGGGAACAGCTGTGTAAAGCTCAGATTATAGTATGTCAGGGTGGGGAGCAAGAGGAAGAGGAACAAAAACAGGAGAGAAGAACAAGGAGACAGAAACACAGAGAAGGGACAAGCAGGACTGGATAGCACATCATAGGAGTTCTGGGCTAAGACAGGGCAATGCTGGCTGGAAACTGAAGAGAATCTGTGGGAAAGAGACGGGATTCGTGATTTAATGTTTAGTCTCAGTTACTGGAAGAAGCATTTACTCCTAAATGAGAATATTAATTCTGATGAATACTCACTGGGGAGAGGGAGTTCTAACAAAAATGAAACAATACTAGACTCTGGAGGTCAATATTTTCTGAGGTTAAATAGCTTACCTTGTTGCTTCTTGTGGTTACTTATCAGGTGCTCCATCACAAAAATGACCATATTAGTACTCAAACCCAGTAATTTTACATCTGTTCTTCTTTTAGCCAGAGACATTATTTTGCATTAAGAATTCTGAGGAATGCCAGCCCCAAAACGCATATAACCTGCACCCTGTTTTATGTAACTAGACATTTAAGGCTTATCTAAGCGATAAGAATTATCCATCAGTGACAAACAGGTACAACTGGACATGGAACGAAGAGGGTTACCTCAAACAGCGTGGGACGGCATGGCAAAGACATGCCGCATCCACTGTGGGAAGGGAGGGCAAGGACACACTGTGTCCTGTACTATTTTAGAAAAACTGTGGTTAAATCTTACTCTTCCTCTTGATTTCTGAAGCAAAATTTTGTAGCATGGTCAGGATTGTTTGCAGTGTTATTGTAGCCATGTTGGTCTAAAGATGTCAATTCTAAGGCTAAAGGTATCAGAACTCTGGAGGCCTGGTCCTAGCGTCTCCTGTGCACAGGAGGGCCGGGCTTTAAAGTCTCAATCTTGAATCTCTTGGAGACTGATTTATCTTTGACACCCTCCAGCTGTCTAAACTAAAGGATTGGCAGAAACACCATGAGACTATGACAGGCTCGGTTACTATTTCTCTAGATGTCTATATCAAGCTCATTGCTGTGGTTCCTTGGTACACAGTACCCTACCGAGGAAAATCAGTGGGAGTGGGGTAAGGAGAATTTGTGGTATGCTTCTGTTAATCATTCACAGAACAACTAGCTTCCTCCAGGGCAGCCTTATAAAACCAAGACCCAGTAGCTAATCAAGGGAGTCAGGCAGGGCCAGGAGGAGATGAGTACAGGGTGAATCCAGCTCCAAGAATCCTAAGAATTTCTCTAATTAGCTGACCTCATGGCAGGTGTCAAGTGAAATTATGGCCTCTGATATGCTTGGCTCCAGCTGACATTGGGCAGGACTTATTGAAACAAAGTAGAAAAATGCCTCTGGCCAGAAGGCAATAGGAGGTTAGGCACTGACTGCACCGAAAGGAGACAGAGTCAGAGAAGCTGCCCTTTTCCCCCCATCCCTTTTGAAATACTCATTGCTAGATACTATCATGCAAGGGCCTATAATCCACTGAGAGGATGCAGCCTAAATAGCTTGTCTGGAAATTCCCCAGGACTGCAGTTGAGGGTTGTTAGCTACTGTGTTCATAGACAAGAACCAGGAGCATGAGGTGCTCACACTGCGAGGCATGACAATCTGGGTAGTTAGACCAAACCTGTTTCTGAGGTATCCGAGCACCTTGTTACTGTCTGCTCCTATCCCATCCCATTAACATAGACTTGCTGGTGTCTGACACTCTCCTTAACACTAAAGTAGCAGATTGCTGCTGTGCAGCAAAAGCATTCAAGCCCAGCCACTAGGACTGTAGCAAGTTAATCTCAGACTGAAGTTTTGGGCATCCCTACAGGGGATGCTCTGAGAATCATTCCCAAAGAAGTTTGGTTGCGTGGCCACAATCTTATCTCACCGCACCACCTTCCATTCTCAGGTTAGCAGAGGGTCCCCTGCTGGGCAGAGACCTCTCTTCTAGCTGCCACATGAATATACCTTCACTATAGATCCAAGCTGGCAAAGGGATCAAACTTTCAGGAGAGGGGACCCCAACTTGCAAGACACTCTTAGATCTGACAAACAGCTGTGGGATATGCTGCTCCGTGGCTTAAGTCTCTGCAGGCTCTGTTCACCCATCACGTGCTGCACAGAAGCAGCTGTTGTGTTTCCAATAGGTCTTTTAAAAACATACTATTGTTTCTTTAACATATTGAGCTAAAGTAGCTTTGTCCTGATATGGAAATGTGCATTCACTGTGTCTTGGAGTAAATGATTCAGTGCCACCTTCTCCACCTGCTCCCACCAGAAAATAGCTAGGCAAAAGAACCAGAAACTCAGTTCCAGCCACCACTGCAATGCCACACCAGATTCTTCAGGTTCATTGCAACAAAACCAGTTCCTCTCATAACGGCTCTAACAACAACTCTGTCAGAAAATACTCCTGGAGCCAGCCCTGAGAAGTGTGTGGCAGTCAGGGCTGTTTCTTTCCCATTAAGCACAATCTGGGAAGGTGAGCTAGGGCTTTCTGGAGTACTAAAGGTAGGAGCTCATAGCAGTCAGCTGATGTGTATAAAAAGGAAGAAAAACAAGTGTCTTTCTTGAGCCAGAAGGAAGAGACTCCTGGTGGAAACCCAGAGCATTTGTGACAAGGTGAAAGCAGATGGTGAGGGGACATATGTAATGGCTGCCACTTCACCTAGTCTTCTTTCATCAGCATGCACTGCTGCAGGATGGGGAGTCTTTATTTGAGAATGACATGCTTGGGCAAGTCACTTCACCTCTCCATGACTCAGTTTCTACAGCTGTAAAATGGCTTTTGTACCCACTCACCAGCCTCTCAGTGGTTTAGGGTCAGTTAATGCCTGTCCAGTGTTCTGAACATGTAAAATGCTAAGCACTGTTATTCTAACAGCCTATCACTGACCCCAGGATCATAGTGTGACATCCTCTCCACATCCCAACCCCTGCTACCCTCAATCGTCCTCCTGCAGCATCTCACTCCCTTACAATCAAGCTGATATTTAGATCACACAAAGATGTCAGCAGGTAGAGGTGGGTCAGACATTCACCTAATGTTCCACATTTTAAAGGGGCACCTAGATAGCCCACTGAATAGCAGTGCTCAGAGATAGTGGGCCATTTTTCAGATACTTTAAGAAGCTCTTGAGCCCTCCTCCACAGACTCTGGTGACTCCATCAGCTTTTAGAGACATCTGCCCATTTCTAAATTCTCTTTTGAAGTTGTTAGTATTGGAGTATGTATATTAGAGTATTGATCTGCTGAAAGGTGTTAATGACTACTACCACTTTGATCTACACACAATCAGACTTGGTTTAAGTCAATGGGTGTGCTAAGCACCCTTCTCACAGGTGAAATGGAAGAAGCAATTACATGCTCTTTTATGCAGTGATAACTAAAAACAGGAAGAGGTTACTGCCCAAAGTCTGGCAAGGAGGCCTCAGCAGGACTAAGATGTGTGGTGTGACAGATTTCCCTGGGACTGGGTGCAATCACAGGGGCTAAGGGAGTGTATCCAAGCTGCAGGTGCTGGAGCAGAGAAAGACAGCAGAAAGCAAAAGAATCAGTGGTTGAGTGTGGCCCTGACATGAGCAGAGAGACAGAGCTCCTTGAGCACAGAAATTACTAGAGCAGACTTGGAAATAGCAAGAAAAGAAGATGTCTTCTGTTGTTTCTACTGTGTTCAAGGAAACAAGACTTTGGTGTAATCCCGTTTATATACAAGAAATGCATGCAAAGAATATGCCTGATTCATATCCTCAATTTCTTCTTCTGGTGGAAAGAATTCTGCAAGGCCCCAAATATTGTCTAACTGCTCAGGACAAAGGGGCAATAGTAAATTTACCTGTTGCTCAGTCATCCCCTACATATTCTGTTGGCCCAGATCTCTACCCTGGGTGGCTTCATAGTACATTTAAAATGAAAAGCAAAAGTTGTGGCCCAGCAGAAGCCCCTGAACAGCTTCCTTCCCTCAGGAAGCCTCAGTTTATGACACACCCTTGCTGCAGTAATAAGTAGATTCCTCCTTATGCAGAGGAAGTCCAGCTGGAAACAGACAGCCCCTGACCCACCAAGCCATGTCATGTTTAGTCCAGCTCGGTCTGACACACTCCCACAAAGCCACACATATATCTGGGATTGTTGAATTAAATTTGAGTATTATAAGATACTCACAGAAGCAGAGTTAGATTTGCATCCAGTCTCTGAGGTTCCTGCCACTTCACATCGAATATGTAGATGGATCAGTTCATTACCTCACTATTAGACACAAAACATGCCCTTTAAAGTGTGATTCAGTACAACAGCCTGCACCGGGACAACCATCAGATAGGAAATGGAGACTACCAGATAAGGTGCTTCCCCAAAGAAGGCCCCTGAGAACGTCTTTCAGACTCTTGAGGTCTGGACTGTGGCACAGAAACAAAAAATCAAGAAAATGTGCAATAAATGTTAGAAACTCAATTGGACTAGGAGTTTCCATATTTACCCACTGTGAAAAAAGGAGATCTCTGCAAAAAGTTAGGGATGTCGACTGGCTAACCTGGCTAACCTAGTGAGGAGGGCTTTAAACTAGGTTAGACGGGGGAAGGTGACCAAAGCCCACAGGTAAGTCTCAAAGAGGGAAACCTGGAGGAAGGGATGGAACTTGGGGAATGCGGCGGTTTGTAAGGCAGGGAGAAAAGAGAAAGTAATCGGAACTGGGAGGTGGGGGAATCAAATCATTGCCTTAATGTCCTAATGAAGCCCTTATAATCTGAGGTGTGTAGGAAAAGAGAACACCAGGAGACAATTCAAGAGGAGGATGCAACAGGGGAAATAAGCAGCAGAAGAAGATGGGCAGTTGGCTGAATTTTTAAAGTGCCTGTACACAAATGCGAGGAAGCCTGGGAACAGAAGAAAAGAATTAGTAGTACTGGCACAGACAGGGAATTACAATGTTATGGCATAACAGAGACATGGTGGGATAGCTCGCAACCTGGAGCACTGCATGGATGGGTAATAAGCTGTTCAGGAAGGATAGGCAGGGCGAAGAGGGGAGGAGTAGCATGTATGTAAAAGAGCTGTATGAATGCTCAGAGCTCCACTACGAAACTGGAAATGACCAGCTGAAAGTCTTTGGGTTAATTTAGAGGGAATGTCACAAGGGGGATGTTATGTGGGTGTCTGCTACAGACCACCAGACCAGAAAGAAGAGGTGGATGAGGCTTTTTACAGACAAACTAGCAGAGTCTGTAGATCACAGGCCCTGGTTCTCATGGGGGATTTCAATTATCCTGATATCTGCGGAGAAAATACAGCAGTGCACAGGCAATCCAGGAAGTTTTTTTGGAGATCGCTGAGGACAACTTCCTGGTACAAATGCTGGGGGAAACAACGAGGGGGCCTTGCGCCTCTCGACCTCTGCTCACAAACAGAGAAGAGTGATCAGGGAAGTAAGGGTGAACGGCAACCTGGGCAGCATGATCATGACATGGTAGAGTTCAGAACCCTGGTCAAAGGAAGGAAGGAGAGAGCAGAACGCAAACCCTGATTTCAGAAAGCGGGATTTCAGCTCCCTTAAGAGGAATGATGGGCAGGATTCCCCTGGAAGCTGAACTGAAGGGGATGGGTGTCCAGGAGAGCTGGCAGTTTTGTTAAAGAAACCATGCTCAGACACAGGAAAATACCATACCGATGTGCAGAAAGAACAGCAAGCGTAGAAAGGTCCCAGCATTGCTTAGCAGGGAACTCAGTGGTTAGGCTGAAGCAAAAGAAAGAAGCTTACAAAAATGGAAGCTTGGACAGATGACTGGGGAGGCATATAAGATTATGCTCGCGTCTGCAGGGATTAGAATCAGAAAGGCAAAGGGCAATTTGAGTTGAAACTAGCAAGGATGTGAAGGATAATAGGAAGGGGTTTTACAAGTATGTAAGCAACAAGAGGATTAGGATGGTGTAGGTCCCTACTCAATGAGGCAGGTATCCTAGTGGTGGAAGATATGGGAAAGGCTGAAGTACTCAATTCCTTCTTCACTTCAGTCTTTACAGGCAGGATCAACTCCCAGACTACTACACTGGGGAACACAGAGAGGAGAGGAGAGAGCAGCCCACTGTGATAGAGGTCAGGTTAGGGACACTACTAAAGACGTTAGACGTGCACAGTCTATGGGACCGGACGAACTGCATCCGAGGTGCTGGGGGTTAGTGATGTGATTGCAGAGCGCTTGACCTTATCTTGAAATTCATGGCGAACAGGAGAGGTCCCAGAGGAGGGAAGAAAGCAAATATAGTACCTATCTTTAAGAAGGGAAAAGGAGGATCCAGGGAAATACAGACCAATCAGGTCTTCACCTCAATCCTGGAAAAATCATTGAGAGCAGGTGCTGAAGGAATCCATCCTGAAAACATTAGAGGAAAACAAGGTGATCAGAAGCAGTCAGCATGGATTCACAAGGGTAAATCATGCCTGACCAACCTGATTGCCTTCTATGATGAGATGACTGGTTTGTGATGGGGGCAAAGCTGTTGATTGTATACCTTGACTTTAGTAAGTGCTTTGCGACCGGTTTCCCACAGCATTCTCATCAGCAAACTAAGGAAGTATGGGTTGGGAATGGACTGTGAAGTGGATAGAAAACTGGCTGAATCAACGGGTTCAAGCGGGTAGGTATCAATGGCAACTCTCTAGTGGCAACCAGTAACAAGTGGTGTGCCCAGGGGTCTGTCTTAGGGCCCGTTCTATTCAATGTCTTCATTAATGTCTTATGATGAGATAGATTGCACATTAATAAATTTGCAGATGACACCAAGTTGGGGAGTGGTGGACACGCTGGAGGGCTAGGGATAGGATTCAGAGGACTTAGACAAATTGGAGAAGGGCCACAAGAACCTCATAAGTTCAACAAGGACAAGTGCAAAGTCCTGCACTCTAGACAACAGAAAAACCCATGCACTGCTACAGGCTGGGATGTTTGGCTAAGTGCAGTGCTGAAGAAAAGGATCTGGGTTACGGTAGGATGGAAAGTTGAACATGAGCCTACAGTGTGCTCTTGTAGCCAAAAGGCTAATAGCAACTGGTGTATTAGTAGGGTGTTGCCAGCAGATCGAGGGATGTGATTATTCCCCTCTATTCGGCACTGGTGAGGCCGCATCTGAATACTGTGTCCAGTTTTGGGCGCCACACTACAAAAAGGACATGAACAATTGGAGAGAGTGAGGCGAGGCAACAAAAATGATTAGAGGACTAGCAGCACATGACTTATGAAGAGAGGACTGAAGGAACTAGGCTTATTTAGCCCGCAGAAGAGAAGAACTAAGGGGGGATTGATAGCAACCTCAACTACTTGGAAGGGTGCTCCAAGGAGGAAGGAGCTAGGCTGTTCTCGAGTGGCTGACGGAGGACAGAACAGGAGCAATGGTTTGAAGTTAGCGTGCGGAAGTTGAGGTTGGATATTAGAAAAACTTTCTGACTAGAGAGTGGTGAAGTATGAATGGAATGGGTTAACCTGAGGGAGGTGGTAGAATCTCCATCTTTAGAGATATTTAAGGTCCGGCTAGACCACACCCTGGCTGGGATTATTTAGGGAAAGTGGTCCTGCCTTTAGCAGGGGGTTGGACTAGATGACCTCATGAGGTCCCTTCCAACCTTTTGATTCTATGATTCTATGACTTACCAACTGGAGGAGGCACCCATGAACAGGGAGGCAGGAATGACAGCTGGGTTTCTCTAATTGCAGGGGAAGTAGACTACCTGTGCAGTCTCTGAGTGGAATGAGGACAATCTGTGTGAAATAATCTTGGGCTGTGATAAGAGAAAATGTGATATATTCCAATGCTCCTGGATCTCCCAATTCCAAAGCTCACTCAGGGCTACGGTGCATCTGCTTGAACCTATGACAGACACCGATGGATATTACTGAGAAGGCACAGAGCCAGCAGATAAGCACAGACTGTATTTTCTGTGGGGGCTGTGTGAAGCTTACTATGTTCTGTACTCATCCTATGTACAAACAGAGGACTTCAGTCTTATCAATCTGGCATCATTCAACAGCATTAAACCGACTGGAGAAAAAAATTAAACCCAAACTTTCCTGTGCTGGACCTGATCTGCTAAGTGTGCCAAATCCTGGGAAAGGGACTAGTGATTCTCTGCTCAGGGTTACTTCTAAACTCTTCAAAGAACTTCAGTATCTATGAACAAACAATAGTGGATTGCCTAACCCCTGCAGATGCCAGCTGATCTCCTAGCCCCACAGGGATTCCAGCAGACACAGAAGCTCCTATAGTGTGACTCATGGTTGCCCTTTAGCCACTTTACAGCCATTAAAAGGAGCCAAAGAGTAGCCACAGGCCCTCTCCCTGGTGAACGGTCCCCACACAGAACACATCTCTCCAAGTGAAAAGCCTGTTCTGCCAGCAGCATGCCAACCCTGCAAAAGTCCTATTTGGACACAAGGTCAGTTCTGGGATTGGCTGATAGAGGAAGGGGGTGTATTGAGGCAGGAGGAGACATATCCAAGGCAGACCTGTAACTTAGCAATTGCTTAGCTGCCACAATGCACAAGGCAGCCCTAGCTTGCCCCAGTAGCTGAATTGTCTCCCAGCAACCCCAGAATGGGGGAAGCACAGCTGCATGTGTTTGGTCCATAATCCTTCTAAGCACCTAGGCAGAACTAGATGGGTTAAAGAACACTATGATGTCTGCAGGTGCAGCCTGGGAAACATCTTGTTGCAGTCTAGCAATCAGAAGTCCATAATATGCTAATTACCACTAATATGGTCTAGAGTAAGTGTTATCTAATTTACATAGCTGTAATTTACTACAGCAGGGGACTTAAACACCTAAGGAGGTTCTCAGACAAACAAACACCTCAATCAAGTTGGAGTTAAGGTTAATTTGTGTCATTAATTTAAAGGGTAAAGCATATGAAACCCCTCCCCTAAAACACACATCCTGGAATGCCAAGAAGTTTAAAGTTAAGCTAAAACTAGAGCTTTTTAAATTATCGATCCCTAATTCCCAGATTTGTCCCAGGAAGAGAACATTTGTCTTCTTACAGCACCATAGTTGTCAAAACTCTGACTTATTGATGACCACGTAGACAAACCACAGAAAGACATACAAACTTTGCTAGTTCATGAACCGAAAAGAGTCTTCTCTATTATTTCTCAAGTGTGCACGTGATATCAAATATAAAGGTGTCATTAGACACAGAACTGGCATATCTTTGTGTACAAACCTTTGAAGCCAAGATTGTAAAATTATGCCCTATACATGGCAAGATCATAGGATGCAGTAACAACAAAGCATCACAGAGATGTGAAACCAGCAATAAAGCCACACTCTTGATAGGCAGCTTGTAAGCTGTACAAAAGTGTCTCATCCATATTTCACCCACCAGTACTGCAGCTCCATGAAGGTGAAGGTAACTACACAGGAAGAAAGCTGGGATGGGCCTTTTTGCTTGTTTTTAGTTTGCTTCTTTCTAATGTATAAAACTGTCTTGAAAGGTTATGACAAAAAAGAGAGTTTTCTTTGTGCTTGTCTTTGCCATTAGAAATTCCAGCCCTGCACCCAGGTCTCTAAGTGCCCCGGCCTGGGCATTTCCATACTTTCCAATATTTGTTCTTAAACTTTATAGTAACTGACCATTCCTTGGCTTTCTGAGCTGTGTTTTTATCACACTGCACAATACCTTGAATGCTTTTTCCATGTAGCTACTGATTTGTCTGAACAATCCAAACTCCAGCTTCACTAAATTGTTTTGTTTTTAATCTGAAAGCAGAGATATGCCAGCAGCAGACAGACTGTGTCTGTCTTTAATTCACAGTCAAATGGTACCCTTTCCCTCTCAGTTAGCAGACATGTTCTGTCACCTTTTTGTCAAACTGCTACAGAAACAGTTTCTCTCCCTGGCAGCAACAGCTGATTGATAGTCGAGCTGCCCTTCAATCAGATGCTACATCACTGTCCACAGATCTGATACCCAAGCCCAACAGCACCATTACTACTTGCTTTGTGAGTGACTCATGAAGAGAAGGATGTGATAAGGCCCCAGGCAAGGGAAGACAAGGCCTCAGAGGGAAGGCATCTCCTCACTGCATGGAAGTCATGCCAAATTCAAAGGTTCACCAGCATAGTCTTAGTTTGATTTCTATATCTGAGGGGGAGTTCCAATCAGGCCAATGGGAGGGGGGGATTTTGCACCTGCCTGAGGCTTGCAGTTTGGGGGGGCAATGTCCCCCTGCTTCTCCCCAACTATGCCCTGGCCAGTACTTCCTCTTGCTAAAGGTGCCAGGTAACCCTCATCACAGAGCCTGACAGGAGCTCTTTCCAGCTATTTCATTGGTTCACAAACTGGGGGTCCTAACTCCTTAAGGGATCATGAGGTTATGATGTGGGGGGTTGTGAGCTGTCAGCTTCCACCCCAAATCCCACATTTATAATAGTGTTAAATATAGAAGTGTTTTTAATTTATTGGGGGGGGGGGATCACACTCAAAGGTTTGCTGTGTGAAAGGGGTCACCAGTACAAAAGTTTGAGAACCACTGAGCTATTTCCTGAAAGTGACAGCCTTTCACACATTGTTTTCCCTGGACATACTATCAGACTGTAATTTCAGTGTGAAGTTGAGGGCAGGAATCTGATTCCTATTGAATCAGCTTCTTCATAGTTTCCGCAAATCTGTTATTGCAGCAATTATCTCATCAGAGTAAACCTGTGTGCAATGATAGTGTCATAGTGTTCAGCTCTAAGGCTGCCACCTTGTCCTTTGCCCTTCATGCTTACATACAGTAGTACCTATAGAGCTATATGTCAGATCGCCCTCTCTTCTGAGAAAAGCCCCTCTGCAGCAGCTTCTCTGCCTCCATAACCCCCCATATGTAGTATCCTTGTCTTATATACTCAAGTCATTAGTATTTACTGATGCAGGAGATGAGACTAGATGACCTAATTGTCCCTTCTGACCTTAAACTGTATAAAATTCCTCATAAGAGAGCTAATTTCTCAGACTGCTCCTCTAGGACTGAACTCATCTGTGCCTTGGCAGGGCAACCATTCCTGCTCTAAAAAATCCATCAGGGTTTCCATAAAGCATTACAAACTCTCCAGTCTTTCCCCTCCACACCCATCACTGACAGCAAACCAACCAAGTGTCAATTCCTTCCTTTTTAGCAGCCTATTGTGGCCTTTTCCTGGAAAGGAGCCTGCAGTTCATGCTGCTTCCAGCTATTTCAGCCAAATGCTTCATCTTTATGATCTGAACCCAATCCAATCTGCCTCAGGGAATCAGAAGTTAGTGACAAAAAGGTTCGAGGTCATGTTTCGTCTTTCCACCCAATCCCTCCTTTAGTGGGATAAATCATCTTTGTCCCTATGGGAATTTCTGAAGGGCTTTAATTGGTTATTACTGGTTTTAGGTTGTTGGTTCTAAGGATCAAAGTTATAGCCTTAGATGGACTCAAATAATGAAAAATAATTTAACTTCTTGTTTCTTAAATTGCTATTCCCAGTTCCCCCCAAAATGCTCTCCAGCCTTGAGCCTCCCACCCAATGTCTATTTTCCCAAGAGCCTAATGAGCTCCCCAGACAATTTAATTTCTGAGTGTTAATAATGTGACCTGGTGACAGACAGTCATGTGGGGCTACACTAAAAGGCTGAGGAATATCCAGGATCTCAGATGAGGCAGCAAGAATCTCCTGAGAGCAAAGAGAAAAGCTAAGGAATCTCTGTGTTAAAGATACAGTGTGTATAAAGATCCTAGTGGTTAACAACGAAACTGGGCAATAAGAATTCAAACCTCTGTTGTTGTTAAAATCAGGTAGCCTCTATTTTAAGAGCATCATCAATGTGGGTGGCCCTGCACAAACATGTAAGACACAGGAGCAACGGCCTAACCTTTAGAGAACAGTGGCCATTTGAGAGAGTGTAGCATCCACTAGTGAAGAGGTAGACTGGGTGCATGGAGGCTCTTATCTCCAGTGCTAGGAGCACATTATCCCAGCACAAGGCCTCAGACTGCAAAATTCAAACCTAGATTCAATTTGTCCAATATCTTGCTGTGTTTGGACTCAGGGATTCTGTTGAGGTCCTCGTCTCTCTCCCCCTTCTTCCAATTATCTCCCTCGCACCCTTTCCTGCCCTGTCCTCTCCCCCATACACTGCTCTGTGCTCTCTACGGCTGCCAGGACAGGTTTTGTTCCACTCACAGATCGGTGTCTCTTTTTCAAGTGATGTGAATAGGCACCATTCAGAGATGGACACCTGGTGCATTACGTGCCTGAACCGCATCATCTGCTGCTTTAGCATGGAAAGCTCCCTGGAGGAGGGACATGGTCTTTCTCTATAGTTTGTACAGCACCAGTTAAGCTGATGCCCCAAGGAAATAATGAACTTTTGTATATCTTGAGGCATTGTGTGGGTGATTTTCTCCCCGCCATTCCTGGAACCATGATGAAGGTTCTCTTTGTAAGTGGCACTGATCTGATCTGTTCCTAGCTCTCAGAACGAGTCAAGAGAAAAGAGAAGGCACCAAAAGGAGACGCCGTGGAGTCACTAACTGCATTCTGATCAGGACTATGAATAATACTGATTGGATGAAAGCCAGGATGTGTTTTGCTGACTTCATCAGGCACTTCCTCCCCCTCATCTTTGGAAAAAACTAACCCAGCCCATCCTGACCTCATCACCACAGCCTACCACTGTGTATCTTTTCCTCTGGGAGAAAAAGTCCCACCCACCCCCCTGTAAAGTCTCCACCCCCTTGACTGGCATTTTAAGAAGGACACTGGAGCTATTTAGAGAGATCAGAGCTTAGACATATTCAAAGCACATCCAGGCTGCACTGAAAGGAAACCATCAGCAGAATACAGAAGAGAACCGAAGGTATGTGTGAATCTGCACCTGTCTGTGCAGAGTCTTTCCCTTTCCCCCTATGACTTAGTGTTGCAATAAGAGTAGAGCAGGGGCAAATAAGGTCACACTTCTGATATTAATTATTACTTCTTAATTAATTAGCATGATGCACAGTGCTTCAGAATGTGGAATTTAACTTAGCTGTTTCTTTTCAGCCTCTGGGGAAAATTATGAAGCTGGGGACAGATGGTGCTTTCCAGTTCTTTCAGGAAAGCCTTGCTACCCCCCCAAGTCAGGGAAAAGTGGAGCAGCTAAAGGACTGACAGCCTCTGGCACTGAACTGCATTTGGGTAGGAGCCCCGTTCACAGAGAAAAAGAAAAGAATAGTGTAAATTAAAAAGAAGAAAATAATAATATAAATAAAAAAAAACAGGTATAACAAATCTTCCAAAAGCAACAAAAGACCGAGAGTGCCAGCTGTGACATTATCATTTGTCGTATTCATGAGAGGGGCTGAGGTCAGACTGCACATTTCTCTTCAGGATTCCTGTCTAAGCAGGGATGACAGAGGGGCCTCCGTGGGCTCTCTAGGCTTCTTCCTCTTCCCAAACACAACCAGAGCTACAGCAAATCTTCAGAACAATTCCCAAGGGTAAATCAGACTTCACAGGTGTCAAGAGAATGGTGTATTTCAGAGACACTGAAGGGATAGGATATAAATATAAATGCCCTGGCTATGGAGGTGGCGGACAGGAAGAAACAGTAAGAAACTAGGCACCACAATGCTCAGTACAGGATTGGGGTACTACAACTCCTCTCAGCAGGCAGTAAAGGGGAGAAAGGCACTAAGGCTCTTTCTCCCTGCAGACAGGAGTGGCAGTGAGGCCCGGACTTTATGCCCTTCTGATCAGCTAAATCAGCTTAGAGAAGTATCAGCACAAATGGCAAACAGCTACTGATTCCAAATCCAGAGTCAAGGCAATGGGTTCTAATGAGAAGAGCATGGGACTGGGAGTCAGGACTCCTGACCTTTAATCTCTATTCTGCCTCAGACTGGTAATGTGACCTTGAGTGAGTCACTTCACCTCCATGGGTCTTGCTTTCCCCACCTTTAAATTGGGAGTAACATTTATTTGCCTATTGCTGAGGAGAGTTGTGATGCTTAAATCTTTAACGCTGAACATGTGAAGTTCAAAGTATTCTTGTTTCTGAGACATCTGCAGAGACGTAGCTATATCTGTAGAATGCAAAATCCTTTCGCTGTGTTGATTCCAGATTGGTAATGAGTTTTATGCTACTAACACAACGTGTGCATAACGTGCACTAACTCCAGAACTGCTCCCCGGCTTTGTTTAGTGAAAGGTTATTATGACATCATCAGGCAGGTGCACCAGGATCCAGGTATGTGGTTCTGGGGGAGGGTGGCAAAGCATCATGAGGCAGATAGACTAGTTACATGCTACCCAGCTCACTTGGTGTTATGCAGAGGTTTGTTCTTGGGATGGTGCTGCACTAAGAGCATGTCTGCACTACATTGTATCTGGGAGAGAGTGAGTCACCCAGTCTGGATCCACAGACTCATGCTAGCCCATTAAAAATAGCTGTGTAGACACTACAGTTCAGGTTGGAGCTTGGAATCTGAAGCCCGATGGTGGGGAGAAAAGGGTGGCTTGAGAGCCTGAGCTGCAACATCAAAGCACTGTCTACACAGCTATTTTTAGAATGCCAGCATGAACCTGTTACCACAATTCTGTGGATCCAGGCTGGGAGGCTTGTTTCCAGATGCAGTGTAGACATCCCTAAAAGTGCAGCCCATTAATCTCTGCACTGACTCCCTAACTGATCTCTATAAAAGGCAGCCTGGGGGGTTTTGCTCTAGTCAGACTGTAAATGCTTTGGGAAAGGGTCTGTCTCCTTAGGTGTTTGTGCAAACTGAGCACAGCAGGTCCTGGAGACCCTGGAGTGCACACCCTCTCTGGGCTTCAAACCACTTAATACATTCCTTTAAAACCTCAATCCAGACATTTTAAAAACACCTTATCCTAGCCAAATCTCCTCTTTCATCTCTCCCCATTCTATTTTCCCCTCCCTCCTCTTTGTTTCTCTACTTAACTTCAGACAAGAAACTAGTTCATTCAAAACAAAACATTTGCCCATTTACCTAAATGCCCCAGGTCTGCACAAATCAAGCAGATTCTAATCTGTTTAGAGTTCCATAAGAATCTAGCCAGAAAGTAAATTTTAAAGTGACAACATCAATTAAAGCATAGTATGACCTGGATTACCTTTAATATATTTTATACAGAATGAAAGTGTCAGCACAGTAAATCCAGCCCTTTCTATCTTACCACTGAATTAATTTATCAAGGGTCATGGTGGATTCTCCATCACTGGCAATTTTTAAATCACAAGTGGATGTTTTTCTAAAAGATTTTCTCTAGGAATTATTTTGGAGGAGTTCTATAGCCTGCTTTATATAAGGAGGTGAGCCTAGATGATCACAATGGCCCCTTCTGGCCTTGGAATCTATTTGCTGGTCACAGGGGCCGAAGCACTGAGGGTTAAAGTAACAGGCATAACTAGGCCAGAGGCAGCTAGGCGAAAAAGATTATTGCTAGAAGGTCTCTGCTTCTATCCATGTAAACATTCTAATATTTTTGGAAATCCATGTGCTTTCCGAGATAGGGCTTATCATTCAGAACACTCTGATTGGGTAAGGCACAGCCGAGGCCAGGGATAAGACTAACAACATACATCGGGCAAACATCAGTTACCAGCCTTCCAAGCACACTGGACATCAAAACTGCCCTACAGCTACAGAGAGGGGATTAGCACTCATTTCTGTGTATTGGAGAGGTGCTGGCTGGAACGAAAAGCAAGAGTTATTGGAACAAAGGAATCAGATGACATCCATGAGATATAGGAAACACTATCTGGTACAGAGAAAATTAAAGGATATGAGCTGCAGGTCACCACTGCTAGAGTGTACAGTAGACTACATTAAAAACTGACTAACAAGCTAAGTGTAATTGGGACAGAATTTGTTTTATATTTAATTCTTCCTTTAATTAGTTCTGGTGCTTTTTAAATGGAAGATTCTCTTCTCATACCAGTCTCCAAGATTTTAATACAAAACCTTTCAGGACATAAAAACATCTCTGATTCCTTCTTTTTCCTACCCAAGCTCCGGTTCCACCTGATTCCACATAGTCGGACTCTTGCTAGGTGACTACCCAGGTTAACTCCAATACTTTGTTCTACTGCAGGAAATTCGGACTTTGCCACAACTGGCTTATTTCCAGGGAACCCTAAATTCCCTCAGAAGAAATGGCTCATGCACTCTTCCACAGATAGATACTTGCTGGAGGATTAGGTCAGAGATTCTTCCTTCCCGATGAATAGTCTCACTTCCCTTAATGAGGTTTAGGAACCTCCATTCTCATGTGCTGCTTTAAGAGGAGGAATTGCAGCCTCCCTCTGGCTGGCAAGAGTGACATTGGTCCTATGGTGCTAATGTACATCAAGTTATGGTTATACTGCAGACTCTGAAAGAATTCAAAGAAGTCATAGCATAGCTCTGATTTCAGGCAGCAGCCTGAGGACTTCTGCGTAATAAATTGGCACTAGATTAGATCAACAGTGTTGTGACTTTAGGGTAACAAAGATGGAGATGCTAGTTTGCTCTGGGGACTTCAGAGGCTTATGTCAGATTCATGTCCATATTCCTGAGAATCATCGCCTGTTTGGAAAATGTTTCTGAATTTTTTTTTTATTATTATTTTATAAAAGGACTGCTATACAGCAGGGACCTATTTGTAAAAGATATTTTGTAAAGCCAGGGCCCTGAGAGTCTTTCTTGGGAGATTCTGTGAACACCAGGGACTTTACCACTGAAATGTGGAAATATATGTGCATTCTCAAAACTGTTTCTCCAGGTTTGACATCAGGAGATTTTTTAAAGTACCTGTAACCCTCTCACATGCCCTCTTGAATCCCCCACTTTTTACAGACCTATCATGAAGCATGGCAGCCTACATTCTGATGTTACCACTGCTCCCTCTGATTCAGGGCCTGGAATAGTTCACTTGCATCTTTCGCTTTTCCGTTAGTCAAACCCCATTTCTTAAAATAAGACTTCTTTTCGTTTTCTCTCTCTCTGCTTTTGTTCCTGACCCGATGACTGACTAATCTGTCATCTTTGCATTCTGCCAGCCATTTTCCAGCTGCCCTTACTGGCTTTATTTAAACAGCAGAGACTGAACTCCAGATTTATGAAATATCGGTTCTTTCAAATATTTGGGCCAGCTTTCTGCTCACTCAGGGACGCCTGATGTAGACAAACAGAGAAGACAGAAAATGAGAAAAGGTGAGAGAGCAGATCAATGTTATGGCAGAAATATTTGTGACTGCAGAATAATCCTAGAATTTAGAAACTGATAAAAGATATGGAAACAAAATCCTCTTGCTGCTACTCCTATTTCCTGCTATCTAGAGCAGTCAGTACACTCTTGGAGGAAGACAGAAGCAAAATCCCTTAATTTTATGACACTCTTGTCACAATGTAATGAGAATCTACTTACATGACAGATGGACAAAAAAAATCAGTTTCTGACTGCAGCACCAGTAACACTGGGGGTTCTGAAATCTTACATGCTGGGTACAGAGGGCCATCACTAGCAATCTCATGAGAAGTCTCCCCACTCTGGCAGTGTATCCTACCTTGTTCAATTGGAAAAAAATGTCCCCAGTATAATTTTAGGTGAAAATGACTTACTTGAAGGGAGCTGTGCAAGTATATGGCACTTTACTGAATGTCCCTGTACCTAGGAATTTACCATCTAACCCAGGCAAATATGATACCTGGAACCAGATATCTGATACTTAATTATAGGCTTGATCTAGAAAACACTTGGTGAAATTTGCTGGCCTGTGTTATGCAGGATCAGGACCTTAACATCTGTGGCTCAGAAACGTGGAAAAACACCTTTAGTGCTATTTTGCCCCCAGAGTGGAGTCCCCATGAACTGTATACTAATTGTAATCTACCTTCCTCAGTATCCTAACCTCTGCTGTACCACATGCCCTTAACATTAGTATAGAGCCCCTTTATCATCCCAGTGACTCCTGGTTAGATAGTCAGGTTTATTACAAGTTCTTGAATTCAGTAACATTTCTGAAAAAGATGATGAACTTCCCCCTGTAGTTGTTAAACTCATGCTCTCAAGGTCAGGATTTGCAGAAGATTGCTTATATACCCTCCTTTCCCTAATCTTTTATTATTGCTACGAGGTCACTGAGCTAACTGAAGAAAAAGGAAGCCTTTGCAGGGAATGGTCACAGAGATGAAAGTAGTGCTATGAGACCAGAGCAAAGCTGCAATGCCCCGTGGGGAAGAGACCTCCTCAAAGAGCCCCTCAATGCCTACGCCCCTTATTCCAGGGTGTTCTACTTGTGTTAGGACAAGAACTGTGCCTGGCTCCATACAGGGACAGTCTGGACTGGAGAATTTTATATATAAAAATGCTTTAATCTGCTTAGGACTGAAGTTGTATGATAAAAGCTTTTCGCAAGGTGCTCAATGCGGCTCTCTCCTCTCTCCAACAACTTCCCCAAACCATGAAGTAATTCTCTACTGCTATAGAGAAGAAAACTGCCTGTCTCTTGCCTTTGTTTGTGAACAGACTGGGGGAGGGGATACTGGAGAGAATGAGATGGCAGAGACGCCACTGCAGAGTTGAGCTATAGAGATCAGAGCTCATGTTGCTGCCATTAAGTCTGTCACCAAAGGAGGCTGAAAATGCTGCTCAGTAAAAGGACAGGGAACACACAAGACTATTGAACTCCTCAGAGCCTGGATTGTCCCACTGTAATCAGCAGTGATCAGGGCAGCTCCAAGCAGCCAGGTAAGAAAGAGGACAGGGGAAGGAGAGAAGGAAAGTAATGTATTCATTGGAAGAGATGGATGCAGGCAGAGATCTAAGTCCATTCTTCCTCTCAGTCACATCAGATGAGCTAATGAACTGTGCAGGAACAGATTGTTCCCCAAGGTTACTGTTGTGGGGGACAGAAGATGTTAAGATCTCTCATAAGGGCTGGAATAGAGCTTTGTCTGAAGTGACAGCTGCTGAGGTAGATTAAAGGGAATGAGAAACTGTTGTGACTACAGGGAAGTGAGTCAAGGAAAGAAATGCATGCTTGAATAAGTGAAATGGAGTGCCAGACCACAAGTTAGCATCCTAGCCAACTAACCTACTTTCAACTGCCTGCAAGAGGGGCAGGATGATAGTGAAAATAAAGTCCAGACCATACAGGAAGTGGAGGTTAAAATACTGAAAAAACAGATCTAGTCCTTTAAATTGATTAGTGCTGTCCACACCCGTCAGACACCCTGTTGGCCCTTCAGCCTTTTCCCTCATCCAGTGCTAACCAATCCATCGGCAGGCAGCATTATCCTTTGAGTGACAGCATGTGTGTGTATGGGGGTAAGGATGGGAGTGGTCAGGCTTCTGATTCTACGCAAAAAATTTACTAACTCCATCTGCAAACCCTCTCGCACAGACTTGAGACCTAGACTGGAACCAGCAAGTTCTTGCTCAGCACGGGTGTCTCTTGGGCCCCCGAGAGCTGACACCCCAACTGAGACACTCCTACTCTTTCAGACACCTTGTTTTGGATTCTCTTGAGACACTGTAGTCTGTTTTATTAGACAAATCTGGGAGTCACAATTTCTTTTGTGCAAGTCTAGAGTTCTCGGCTGCCACTCAGCACCCTTGGAATCCCACAGCCTGCGGAGAAGTGAACTGGTCTTGTCTCTTGCCAATGTCATCCCAAGTAGTGCCAGATAGGCACTGCTTAGTGCCAGAGCCCAGGAACATGGTTTCTGCCATTTACCTATGGGAGGTGGTAGTGCTTTAAAGTGGTCTGAAAAAAGCAGGGGGGTCTATCATAACCTGGGAACAGCAACTTTGGTAACAATGAAATGCAGCCTTCAATGATGCAGTTCAACTTTTATTTTATTATTTTCCCCACTCCCAGGTCTGCAACCCCTCCCTCCTCCCCCTGCCACTTTAAGCAGTGGGAGGTGGGTCTGGTTCCAGACTGTCAGGGGCCCTTCGAAGTTACACCAAGGCTTCTAGGCTCTCAAATTGCAAAGCCAGCTCAGGGATTTAGTCACTCCCTGTAAGCCTCCTTCCCTTTGGAAATCACTGGGAGCTGTGTGGGTAAAAGTTCTTGTTGTGTGTTTTGACAATATCAGCCTCTGCTCACACTGGAGGCTCCTTGCTCACCTTTTCTGTTTGTTGTTTTAGATTCATAGATTTGAAGGAAACACTGGAAAACACAGAGGATGGAAGGGAAACTCCTGTGTCTCTACCTGCTGATGGCAGCAATCACCGCTCTGCAGTGCCAGGTAAGAGGTCAACATGCCAGTTCCACTCTGGGAGATCCCTGGAGGGTCCTGGCACCCCTTGGCACCCTAGCCCTGGCCTGGCAGCACTCTCACCTCTTCTTGCCGGAGCCTCCATTGGTCTCTGCTGGTCAGGAGAAGGGGCAGAGTTACACAGTTATAGAAGTCAGAGACAGAAAAGCCTTAAGAGGGTCCCAAAGTTCAGCCCTGAGTCCAGGCTGCGATCATTCCCTGCAGTGAATTATCCAGGGCAGTTTTTAATTGTATCAAGCAATGCACCTTCCATCGCTCTATTTGGGTGACTGTCCACAGCCAGATACCCCTGACTGTTACAAAAGTCTCCATTGTGGTCAGCCTTTGCTTGATTTCCCCATATCAGTCTTACTTACACCATCCTACCATCCTCAATTACACTTGACCCTTTGAATTTATGCAGAAGGTTCCCATATCCCCTAGCCTCAGACATTGTGTGGCCTCAAAACTGTAGATCCAGACAAATTCTAACTTTCTCAGTTCTTAATCTTTCCTCATTAGCAAGCCACTCCACCCTTCAGTCATTTGTGCTGCTTTGTGTTACTTGGGACCAGATTAAACAAATGTTCTTTGTGAAAGTATTTCTATTTCATATACCTTAATAGCTCCACTTGATTTTCCCTCTACCTCTGGGACTGGGGAAGGGCTGTTGCCTAAATTCTCATGTCTGGCATTTACACAGAAATAGTGCATGGTGGTTAGCACATGTAAATTGTGTGCAACTGGAAGGATCCTTAATGCGCAACCCCAGGAACATAAGCCAATTTGTGCTTGGTCCCTGCTATCCTGGACTATTATAGGTGTGTCTAAGACACTCCCCCCAATACCAGGAATGCCACATTGGGGAGAGTGGGAATGTGTCTCAGAGTTCTCCAGGTTTGCAGGGTCTGGGAAAGGAGTCCAGATTTTGGGAGCACTTGGTAATTGAATCTTTAAGACAGCAGCCACTCAGACTTCCTCTTTCTCTGCTTGCAGGAGTTCCTTGTGCGCCTCAAACGGGGAGCCAGATCTAAAGGTAAGGAGGGGAGAGGAAACCCATTTAACCTGGGCTAAGCAGATGTGCCCAAGGCAAAGCAGGCTGGTGCCAAGGACGTGAAACCAGGGCCAGGCTCATGCTCCAACTATGCCCATTCTCATAGGCTGTACTGACAGAGATTTGGCCATGGTGGAGAACATAGCCAGCATGCTATAATCTCTTAACACGATTCAAAAGACAAGGAAGATCTTTCCCCTTTCCTACAAACATAAAAAGAGGCTAGCGGAGCACAGAATTCTACATCCAACAGCACAGCAGGGAGAGGGACAAAGCAGCTCTGGCCTGGGAAGGGAAGAGAGCTCTGTTAACAGAGGGGATCATTCTGCTGTCCAGGAAAGGGAGCGGAGCAGAGCCTCTATGGTCAGACAGCCCCATTTGCCTTTTCCTAAGGAGAGTTTCCTGTCTCCAATTGCAGCCACTTGCACTGACCGTTCATCCAGACAGATTTAC
The DNA here is from genome assembly GCF_003597395.2 of Chelonoidis abingdonii. Lineage (NCBI taxonomy): Eukaryota > Metazoa > Chordata > Testudines > Testudinidae > Chelonoidis > Chelonoidis abingdonii. The sequence goes on along the minus strand of NC_133770.1, from coordinate 167,658,736 downwards.
CAGCAGAGAGAGACCTGGCTACGATCTGCAGGAGGCAGAGTAGAATATTGTGTGTGTGAGAGCAGTCGGAGTCATTGCCACAGCGTGCCTGTCAGAAGTGAGTATGAAGCAGGAGCTGGGAAGGGAAAGCGGAGCATCTGCATTTCCAGCATTCAGCCCTGTTAGACAGAAAGGGGAACTCTGCTCTCGAGGGAATGATGATTGTGCACATATAATCTGGGGTTTTCATGGATGCACTAGGATGGGCCTACTCATTGAAGCAGGAGTAAGAATGCAGGCTGGGCCAGAGGGTAAGTGGAGATAAGAGCCAAAGCATGTGCCATGCTGAGTGAGGAAGATGGAGGAAAGGGGTGGAGGTGAGTACAAGCTGTACCTGCGGCAGGAAACAAGATATATGTTTGGCAACATGCCAGAGAGAAAGGGGCAGTAAGGAGGCTGACAGGAGAGGTCACAGATCATAGTTTAAGGCCAAAAGGGATCATCTAATCTGACCTCCTATTTATCACAGATTAGCACCACGCAGCACCCGCAGTTAGAGCAAAACTTATACAGCCCACAAGAGAATACACTATTGTGTGCCACAGAGAGAGAATAGGACGGATAAAAATTCACCAATGTCTCAGGCCCCTGCAGTGGCAGAGAAATGATTAAGTAAGATACACCCAAATAATCCTGGCAAGTGACCAGAACCACAGAGGAAAGCGAAAAAAAACAAGCTTTCTGCCAAACTGACTTGGGGAAAAATTCCTTCCCACCCCACATATGGGGTCAGTGATACCCTGATCATGTGAGCAGGAACCAGCTTGTCAAGCACCAGATACAGAGGTGCCACCTCAGAGTCCTGAATCACTCTGCCCAATGTCCCTTTTCTAGCTGTGGCCAGGCCTGATGCTTCAGAGGAAGGGGATTTAAAAAAAAAAAAAAAAAGAACCCACAACATGGAGGTGGGGGGAGTCCCTTTCTGACCCTTGCCAGTTGCCAGTTGAAACCAAGAAGCATGAGCTTTTAGGAACATAAGACAAACTGGAAATGAACCCTAGGACTGCTGAGCCTTGCCCCTACCATCACAAGCGACTCCATCATACCATCACTCATAAATTTGTCCAACCCTCCGTTAAAACTAAGTTGTTTGCCCCGATAAGTCCTATTGGGAACAGTCTTTTTTCCAGCCCGAATTTGTTCATGGCCAGTTTATATCCATTTGTTTGTGCCCCCACACTGTCCTTTAGTTTAAATATCTCTTCAGCCTCCCTGATAATTACCCCCTTTTTGATGTTTTTATACAGAGTAATCCGAGCCCCTCTCAGCCTTCTTTTTGCTAGACTAAGCAAGCCAAGTCCTTCACATCTCCTTTCTAAGACACATCTCCTAAGCAAGCCAAGTCCTTCACATCTCCTTTCTAAGATCTGTTCCCCTGATCATCCTAGTAGCTCTTCTCTGCATCATGAGTGACCAGCATTGTACCCAGTATTCCAAATGAGGTCTTACAAGGATACCTTGTACAATGGCATTAGTTCTTCTCTATCTCTACTGGAAATGATTTGTCTGATACATCCTAGGATTGAATTTGCCTTTTTCACAGCTGCACCACACTGGTAGATCATAGTCATCCTGTGAGGGATCCCCACAGTCAGGTCTCACTCCTCATCTGCTGCCTCCAAATGATGAGCTCCCGACTTGTAGTAGAAAATCTTATTAGACCCTTGTACTTTGTACAGTTGAATTTCATCCCATTTCTGTCATTCCAATCTTCGAGATCATCCAGATCTTCCTGTATAATATTCCAATCCTCCTCAAGATGCCTCCCAACTCTATCAGCAGCAAATTTCATTAGCATATGCTCAAGTTTTGTGCCAAGGTCATTAATAAAAATACTGAATAAGATTAGTCTCAAGACCAATTCCTGAGGAACTCATCTGGTAACTTCCTCCAGTCCGATAACTCACCTTTCAGCACAACCCAATGCCTTCTCCCCTTTAGCCAGTTCCTTATCCAATGCGGTACCATGTCAAATGATTTACCGAAGTCCAGGTATATTAAATTTACCACACTTCTCTTATTTAAAAAAATCAGTTATTTTCTCAAAGAAGGAAATCAGATTAGTCTGGCACAACCTACCTTTGGTAAACCCATGTTGCATTACATCGCCTTTACCATTACATCCATGCATTTAATTATTCTTTCCTTCACAATTTGTTCTAAAGCCTTGCATACTACTGAGATCAGACTAACAGGTCTGTAATTACCCAATCACTCGCCCCCGCACCTTTCTTAAATATAGGCATGATGTTAAGTATTCATCATATGGTATTATCCCCAAAGAGAAAGATTTATTCAAAATCCTTGCTATCCAACTAGCAGTCTCATGTGCCAGTTCTTTCCATATTTGGAATGGAAATTACCTGGTCCCCCCCACATTTGAGCACATGAACATCTTTAACTTTTCCTTCCACCTCAGATGTGGTAATTTTCATTTCTAGACACTCATTTCCAACAGGTGTACTGCATTTATTCACGTGTTCCATATTATCATCCTTATTTAAAATAAAGCAAAGTATTCATTTAATTTTTGGGCCACATCAGTTTCTCAGATGGGGAGATATTCATGGTTGCCTGAGGATGTGAAATCTAATGAGGTTTCCTGGCTTGTGTGTGTTTGACAGGATGTGCTGACAAGAAATGCTACAATGGGGGGCAGTGCAAGCAGGCATTATATTCCCCTCTGCACTTCATCTGCCAGTGCCCTCAAGGCTTCTCTGGGAAGCACTGTGAGATAGGTGAGTGCATGTGCAGTGAGTACAGCTACATATGGCTGGGGGAATGGGGAAGGGTTTGCCTACCCAGAGGCTGCTGCAGTGTAACAGCCCCTGAGCTATGCTGTCTCTATTTATTTCAGAGCTAATATTACAGGGGATCTAAGGCTGCATCTGGGGGGAAGATACCTGTGCTCCGGCCTGATCATAGATAAATACTTTCTAGCCTCGGAGCTGAATACCCTCTGCTACACATGGGGTCTAGACTGTTGAGGCATTTATGTGGGCTAGTGACTGTGGTACCTGGGGTCCCCTCCATAAGAAAACAGCTCTCAGAAGCTCATGGGAGGGAAGCAGAGTCCATGTGGGACCAGTTTGAAGCTACCATTTTGTTTCCCTGTTGCTTAGATACCGAAGTCACATGTTATAAAGACTTGGGAGTAACATACAGGGGGACGTGGAGCGTGACAGAGAGTGGGAGCGAGTGCTTAAACTGGAATATCAGTGCCTTGGCTCAGAAAAAGTACAATGGGCGGAGAGCAGATGCTGTTCAACTGGGACTTGGCAATCACAACTACTGCAGGTGAGAGCAGGGGAAAGGAACTGCCATTGTAGTGATGGGGTATACAATGTGTGGTGCTGTGTGTATGTGCAGGGTGGGAGGATCACAGTGATATGTATAGCATGGGGTGGAGGAAGACTATGCAGTGTAGGGGACCTGTCACAGGGTGACTGGCCCCTTTAAGGTGAAGCAGGGTCCAATGCACCTGACTGGTTAGCTGCCTCCCAACTGAGTTTAAGAAAAGGCATCTAGGCCTATAAAGGGGCAGGTGAGAGTTGTCTGAGAATAGAAGGGAGACAGATGGAGCAGCAGAGAGTTGCCTGAGAACAGATGAAGCAGAGCAGTAATTGTGAGTTGTCAGCAATAAGTGCTGAGGTAAGCTGTTGGGAGGACTAGCTATTGCTTGGGAACCCTGCCAAGTTGCAGGAAGTTTTGTGAAGAAACCCCTAGGAATGAGAAGAACCAGCTTAGTCAGCGTAAGCTGGGCTCAGAAGCAAGAGGCTGCGGCTGGCCCACAGGAGCAGGGGTAGGACTCATTGGTGATGAAGTGTGAGGGAGTATAACACTGTGACGGGCCCTCTCATGGGTGACCTGACTTGGGGCTACTGGAGAACACTGATGGGAGATAATTGGTCTTGGAATTCTCAGGGTGGTGGCCTGGAGAGAGGCCCGAAGCAGGCTCACAATGAACTGGAACAGAGTGGCTAATGGTTCTTGGGTGGGTGACCTTGGCATGTGACTGAAGAGCTGCTGTAACCTTGTTTTGCTTTGGGGTTTTGGGAGGAACTGTGCTTAGCATAAGGGGTCTGTGGACTGTGGCGCTTCATGTGAATAAAAGGGTTTGAATTTGATACTGAAAAAGACAACTCTTCTTTGCATGAGCAGATGAAGGGGAAACTAAGGAAGGTCACATCTGATCTGCTGAGATTGCCCATGACAGGGTTTCCCTGTAACAGTACCATGACAAAGTGGGGACTGTATGTGGAAACGGGCCAGGAAGCTACTTCCTTCCTGGGCCCTACATTCCAGCTCTCTCATAGGGGATTTCACTCTGCTTCAAGCTGCATATCTAATCACCCCCTTCGTTCCCTTCTCGCACCTTTGCCTCTGTACCTGAAACTCCCTTCCTGAGCCAATCTACCTAGCCGCAACCTGCCTCTCCAAACCCTCCTTAAAAAACCCAATCCTGAGTGCTCTCTGCTTCAGCATTGCATACGTGCAAGCTAAAAACAACACTCCTGCCTTCCATGTAACAATCAACATTCCTCAAGTTACTCAGACTGCAAGGGCTGGACTGTGCATTGGTATGGAGTTGTATACACAATGTTACCATCTCTCTCAGGAACCCAGATGAGGACTCCAAACCCTGGTGCCATGTCTACAAAAGGGGGCAGTATACCTGGGAATACTGCAGCACACCTGCTTGCTTTAAAGGTATGTGCAGGGGCAGAGGGGATACCTGCTGGGGAGACTAGATTTTTTAAGGGTTCCCTGGGCCCACAGACATTTCCATAGGCTGCAGAATTGAGCACTTTAAACTACATGTACGCTTCTAACTTTTCTCGCTGAAAAGGCACAGACTTCAGCAGTCTTACTGATGTAGTGGGTGATTATTAGTTGCACTATATAAACAGCTAAGGTGGTGATGCTGGGAATAGTTAGCAGCTGGTACTAATCAGTTAATCTTCAGATTTCTTGTTGCAGGAGAGAAGGACTGTTTTTCTGGGAAGGGCATAGAGTACCGGGGCAGCCACAGCACTACCAGCTCCGGTGCCACCTGTCTGAGATGGGACTCCAAAATCATTGCCAACAAATTCTACACAGCTTGGCGGGTCAATGCCAAACAGCTGGGTCTCGAGAGCCACAATTTCTGCCGGTAGGTAGGGAGTTAATTCACAATTTTTAAAAGGAATCTCCCTTGCCCCATTCTCCCTAAGGTGCAGCTCTGACCTGTTACGTGAATTAGGATGTAAGGGATACACAGTACTGCAGGGAACATGCAGCCTGGCCATAGAGTGATTATCTGTGATGTCACTCCATGCATGCAGTTTTCTGCAGATACTACTAGGCACAGCTCTGGTATCCTCCAGTGAAAGCTCAGAAGGTGGCCTTGTCCCTAAGTTACACTTGAAGGATACAGTTTTTGGAAAACAATCCTTTTCTCCATTGTCCCCTCCCCCACCAGGCTCTCTACAGATCCAATGGGAGTGTGAGCAGCTGAAACATCCGCCCCTTTTTTGTGTTCCAGAAACCCTGACAATGACTCCAGGCCATGGTGCCACGTGCTGGAGGCAGGCCAGACAAAGTGGGAATACTGCGACGTGCCTGTCTGCTGTAAGAGACATCTCCACACTTGCTCTCCCCGTCTTCTCTTCCTTTGAATCCCTACTGCTCTGCTTCTTGCCACTGTCACACGCAAGCCCCTTTCAGTAAGTAGGAGCTGGACTGCAGCTGTGGAAGAGCAGCAGGGGAGTCTGTGGCTCCACACAGGTGTGTCTTCCAGACTTGCAAGGAAGGCAGCAGAATGGAGGGCACAGGCAGGGCTTCCTTGCTCTCTTTCCTGCCCGTGTGCCAGGTTTCCAGGGGGTAAGAGAAATCAGGTCATCAACAGCATTGTGCTGAGTGCTGCTTCAGCAGATGCTAAGCACATGGAGCTTTGTAGCCCATGAGAGGGGAGAGAGCAGAATAAGGGCCACAGCACAAAGCCTATTTCTGTGTTTGTCATTCACAGCCACGTGTGGCCTACGGCAGCACAAAGTGGCCCAGTTCCGAATTAAAGGTGGCCTCCATACAGACATCACCTCCCACCCATGGCAGGCTGCCATTTTTGCCAGGTATCGGCGAGTGACTGGAGAGCATTTCCTGTGTGGAGGAATCCTGATCAACTCCTGCTGGGTCCTGTCAGCTGCCCATTGTTTCCAGGAAAGGTGAGAGAAGAATCCAGTTAGCGCCTTTGACACAGGGACTAGATACTGGGTCTCCCTATTGCAGTAATGAGAGAAAGAGATCCCAGTGCCCTGACTACCGAGACACTGAGCCACGGTGGGAGCTGCTGCATGCAGAGGAAGTCCGAGTAACTGTGCCCTTCAGAACCTCTTACTCCCTACATTACTTTCCCAGCTATGGAGTAAGATCCTCCTCATCACCACCACCGGTGGGGATGTAGGACAGCTTAAATAGATACAAAGGTCCCCTCATCACCTGCCTCACTGCTGCAGCTAGGAGAGCACTCCTGCAGCAGTAGCACAGTGAAGGAAGGTTAGGCTATGGTCTCTGGGTAGGCCTACTGTACTTAAGAACTATAGTGTAGGAATAGTGGGGTTTAACCTCCGCAGCTGACTGACAATGTCATTCTCTGTGAGTTAAACCTGCATCTGCTTAGCTAGGCTCAAATCTGGAGAATGGGAGGGATGCTGCAGTGACTGCTTTCTACAGAAAATTAACTACAGTCATGGAGACTCCTATCTCACTGTGCGTGGCTCCATCGAGATCCCATCTGGAACCCTGCACGCTACTCTAGTTACTGAGTTTAAGAAAAGATTATCTGATTTATTTATTTTTTTTCTGAGAGAGAATACAAAGGAAGCATCTGGAGGTACCGGAAGTCCTACAGTAAAGAGATGGTCAAGATGAACATGGCCAGCATCAAAAAAGGAAATTGAGAGGCAAACAAGCTATGGGACATAAGATATCTCAAGGAGACTAAGAATAAATCTGTTATACAGGGCAATGAGAATAGAACCTGAGACATGACAGGGTGAGGGGAGAGAGAGAAAGGGAGAGCAGATGAACTTTTCCACTGTATGCAATAGTCGGTGCTATGAGGGAGACAAGGATGCCCTGAATATAAATCTAGACTGACTGAGTATGTAGAGAGTAACAATTCTACATGAGAGAAAGTTGAGCTCCTGCTGGGTAGCTGACATCTTCAAAGGATGGGTCTCTGGAGTTGAAGCTGGGGGACACTCAAAACTCTTTCATTGTCCAGGTTTAGTGTCGACCGTCTAAAGATTGTACTAGGTAGAACCTATCGAATGATCCCTGAGGAGAATGAGCAGCAATTCCAAGTGGAGAAATACATCCTGCATAGCAAATTTGACCCAGAAACTTATGACAATGATATAGGTAAGAACTTTCCTAGCCACATGTTCAGAAACTGCACCACCAGCCAAAGCCTGTTCTTATACATTTTCTTTTCAGTTCTGTTACAGCTGAAGTCTGGGTCAGAAGAGTGTGCTATTGAAACGGACACTGTCCGCACTGTCTGCCTCCCAGAGCCAGGACTTCGGCTGCCTGACTGGACGGAATGTGAGATCTCTGGCTACGGCAAGCATGAGGAATGTAAGGAGATGATGTACTCTATGTAAGGGATTCTTCCACAGGGCTCCTGTCCCTTACCTTCATATTTAAAAAGAACTAAGTGATCCCTGGAATCACTACTACTGTAGTTAGCATTACAGTGACTGTACACCTCAGTTCTGCCCAGAGTTATACTTGTAGCACCCTAGTGAGTTCCAACTGTCCCTTGTCTGAAACCTACAGACAGTTGGAAATATTTTGGGAGGTGCAAGACTCCAGCACAACGAATGAGCTAGGTGGAACATGGCAGCCTTAACTCTGCATTTCCTCTTCTCAATTAATATGTAGAAAGATTCCCTCACTCTCATTCAGCTGGAAATAATTCTCCTGTCAAGGATTATTGCACAGTTGCAGATAGCACCACTATATTCTAGTAAGGCACACTGTCTGTATGATTCTGAGTAAGAGAACAGGAACAAGAGAAACAGCAAGAAGAACAGATGTTTAGAAGCCAAGTAAACCACACCTAGATTATTTTTAGTTGGCTCTTTTTTTAAAAGTGTTTATCCATCTAGATATGCAAATAGCTGTCTGATGAAAGTAAGTCTTCTTATGGCCATCTTCTTCCTCTCTCCCCTGGCTCCTTCCTATTGCCTGTTATCCCTACTCTTGCATCTTTTCTCTTAATAAATTACATGTCCTTCAAAGTAAGGGCTGACTGTTTGTGCAGGATCTAGCATAGTGGAGCCCAGATTCTGACTGGGGCCTCTCCCTGCTGCTGTAGTTATATCTCCAACTGTATATCAGCGTACTTTTAAGACAAATAGAGGGTTAAGTGACAAAGCGTTAAAGGAAGCTAATCCTTGAAAAGCATCCTTTGGTGAAACCTCATTTGAAATCAAGTTTTATGTTTCTGAAAAAATCACTTGACAGATAACTATTCTGCCAAGCTTCAGCCCAATGAAGCTTAAAATGGCCAAGATATTAACATCCCAAAACAAAAGCTTTGTCCCTTCTGAGTTCAGTAGAGCCATAATGCATTCCTATTTAGTTACACAGTTACATAGGCTCGAGTCTGCATGTACACAGATAGGACATCTGGTTTCCATTAGAGCAAGTTTAATCCCCATAACCCATAACTCCTTTCAGAGAGCTCACAATACCCTTCCCTACCTCCTTTTTTCCCCCCACCCCTACTCCCTAACTTTACACACTTAAACCATTTTATCAAATAAAAACTTTGGCTGAAATGGAAGGCTTTCAGTCGATGCAATTTAGGACACTACAGCCAGCTGAGAGAAGCTATATCTTGTCCCATCTAGGTCCGAAGCAGTTTCCCAGTGCCAAAACAAAACCAATGGATTTTAAAAGTGACTCAAGTAGATAAGAGTTGAGATTTTTCTGTACCTACTTTAGAAACTCTGCTCTCTCTGATGATAATTCTGGAATGGGGAGAGGGAAGGAGACTTGCAAAACCACAGAGGTATCTGGGGACAGGTGGGGTAGTGCTCCAGCAATAGAAACTGTGTGGGTTCTGCCCCTGCATAAACTCCAGACCCACAGGGACTGGAGCAGCTGACATTGTGCCAGGGAGTGGGATCTGGAGGGATTGGAATAGGCCTTGGAGCAGATATGTGAACCCCCAGGATCCTCCTTCGAGCCAGAAACTATCTGTTGCCCCCACCACCACCTCACTAAGTCTCAGTACCTCCCAAGTCCCCTTCCTATCCCTTCACCTATCCATTTACAAGGAACTTCTGCTTCCCCCCTCCAACCAAATACATCCATTTCTCTTGCAGTTTCTCCTTTCTACTCGGAGAGGCTGAAGGAAGGTCACGTCAGACTGTTTCCAGCTAGTCGCTGCACATCACAGCACCTGAACAAGACAGTCACTGAAAACATGCTGTGTGCAGGGGACACCCGGCAACTGGATGATGCCTGCAAGGTAAACCTACCTCTGCGCCTACCTGTTCCCTCTAGTTTCCTCCAGAAAATAGTTGCTAACAAAGCACTATGCTCCAAAAAATCAGAGCAAATGCAGCCCTGCATCAGCCTATGGTGGGCTCTGGAGCAAGACTGTCCCTTGCTGATGCTGCAAGCTTCGCAGCAGCTAGGAAAAGAGGCCACATTTAACCAAAATAAACTTAGGACAATGGGCATTGAAAACTCAAACTGCAGGAAATGTTACCAATAGCTGGGCAGGAAACCCCACCTGGTGCAGGGTTTCCTGTAACTTTCCTTTACAGAAACAGAACATGAGGAGGTGCTCATCAGGGGGGTCTGTCATAGGATAGGGCACTGCCCAACAGAAATGGGAATGGACTAACAGGCAAAGGGGAGAGTAGCATCAGAATTGGGGGGCACAAATAGTTAAAGTTCCTGAAACAAAGCCCCACATATCAGCATCCGTAATTCTCTAATGAGTGTGTTCTCTACATACCACAGCATTAGACTGTCACCAGTTTACACAGTTTGGGGGCAGGGGGGAACCTGACCAAGATTCTTCTAGGATTACTGTACTTTAAAAGATTCCTCATGTGAGTTTCAGACTCTGATTTTTAAAGGGATGATGCTGGGAAGTGTTGTAGGATCTCACTTTTTTCCTTGGTATAGCAGAAAGGGTATAGGATGCTATCCTAGTAAACACAGATCCTAATTTTTCAGAGAGGCTTTCCCTGACTGTACTTGAAGCATGGCACCTTTGAAGATCAGGCCCTATACAAAGCCTAAGCTTGGCAGTGCAGAGGAAGTATCCATGGGGAATCTAATATGGGAAGGCTTAGCAGCCAGTCAGCAAGTAAAGAAAGCGAATGAACCTCTTACTAACCTGCTTTCTCCTTGCAGGGTGACTCCGGAGGGCCTCTGGTCTGTATGAAGGATAATCGTATGCATCTGATTGGGATCATCAGCTGGGGAATAGGCTGTGGACGGAAAGACACACCAGGCATCTACACAAATGTGACTCGTTACCTTGACTGGATTCAGGACAACATGAAACCCTGAAGGAGGAAAATGAACCACTCAAGGCCTTGCAGTCATGCCCCCATCCCTCCCTTACAGGAGGTACAAAGGATGCTGACAGAAGCTGCTGTTTACACAGATGCCCTAGGATCACTCCCCTGTAGGGTGCAGGCATGCAGCAGAGTGGAGGGAAGGGCATACACTTTTTAGGTACTTTCTCTCTCTTTAGAGATTATTAGAAGTCATGGGTTTGTTTTGTTTTGTTTTCTGTGCACCAGGTCATATAGGCAGAATGAAAAGTAAGTTCTACCCCCACAGGGATTAACAGCAGAGTCTATGCATCCCACAGCAGTAGTGAGAGTGTACAGAAGGCAAAAAAGGGCACAAGTAAACTCTGGAAGCCATCTTCTCTCTCTTTTAGAGGGTAAGATTATGACACTTGCACTATACTCCAAAGTATGTATAGGGAAACATGACTGTAACTGCACTGTAGAGCTTGGACCATGTCCCATTTCCACTTCAGGGTATGAGCTGCTGCTTAAATCCACTCCCACCTCCATATTTTCTTAAAATAAAAATATTGAGATTTGGCACTAGCCCTACCTCCCCAAGGTGCCCTTGAAAATTGAGAGAAGGGGCAGACACAGTGAAAGGAGATCATAGTTTAGGATGCAAAGAGAGAAACCAAGTTTTGTGATCTCAGGTGAAGCAGCTGAAGGTGAACATACACTGAAAAGCATAGGATATGATCATGTTCTATCACCACTCTGGTTCCATGCAGTGGGATTCCTAGAGTAAGTGAGCACTTTGCCTGATGTCAGTTCACTCATAGGCACAAACATATTGTGAGTCCATCCACTTGCTCAGAACAATCTTCTAATGTGACACTTATCTCCTGCAGCATTTTTAAAGATTATTTTTATACTATACAAATATTTAAACTTTCCTGTATTTGTCGGTTTTGTGTTTTTGTATGACAGTATAATTCCTACCATTATACTGACTTTCTGGCAAGCCTAGGCTTATCTCTAGGAATATTAAACTATATTGGTCTTCTGAATTTAGCTTTGTTTTCATTGACAGACTTAATATTAATGATGACTTTGGAGGTAATAAAGACTGGTTTACATTGCAAAAAAGGGCAAACATCATTCTGGGATGTATTAACGGAGTGCAATATGTAAGGCACAGGTAGTAATTATACCACTCTAATCAACACTGAGGCCACAGCTGGAGTACTGTGCATAACATGTTGGGCATCACATATTAATAAAGATGTGAGATTAGAGTCCAGAGGAGAGCCAACAAAAATGCTAAGAGTTTTAATAAGCATGACCTGTGAGAAAGGTTGGAAGAACTGGGTTTATCAAATATATAAAGAAGATGGTAACTGATTATTTGCCCTGTCCACAAAGGGGTAAGACAAGAAGGAATTGGCTTGTTTGTAGCAAGGCAGATGTAGATTAGACATTAGGAAAAAACTCTTACTGCAAGGATAGTTAAGCACTAGAACAGGTTACCAAAGAGGTTGTGGAATCCCCCTCATTGGAGGTTTAAGAACAGGTTAGACCAACACCGGGCAGGGATGGTATAAAGTTTACTTAATTTCAGAGGCAGGATTAAGTAAACCTATACCATGAGAGCCCTTCTATTCCCCCGGAATCAATTGGCTTCTAGGTCCTGTGGATCCTCCCCTTAGGCTGGGGGGAAGTCCTTTAGCAGTGGGCAGGCTCGGCCCAACCACTGCCTGGATCCCAACAGGATGAGAGCCCTTCTAGACCCATTTCTCTATGACTTTGATACAGCTGCCAACCTGAGAGAGATTCCACAAGAGATTAAGAGTTTATTTTCATTGCAGCAGCTGGTTTGAGTTAGTACACTCAGGGGTTTGATTAGCAAAACTGATGAGTTGCTAAACTCAGGGTTGTGAGTTCAATCCTTGAGAGGGCCATTTAGAGATTTGGGGCAAAAATCTGTCTGGGGATTTGTCCTGCTTTGAGCAGGGGGTTGGATTAGATGACGTCCTGAGGTCCCTTCCAACTCTGATATTCTATGATTCATTATAATGCATCTGTACTTCATTAATAGCTCCAGCAGCACTCAAGCTTCATCCTATCCCACCAGATGGGCCAGTTAGCTTGAGTTTAAAGTACCATTTAGTTTGAGCCAGAGTTTAGGGCATTAGGGACAAAATGCAAGTTATACTATGAGCTAACAATGCAATGAATATAAGCTCTGTCCTGGCCCCGTTTGCTTTGGTAACTTCAACTATTTGAGTTTGGCTCTGGTATGAGCAGCAAAACAAAATACATGGGTTGCTCAGCTCAACTGCTTCATAGCAGTGCTAAAGTCCAAAATGTATGAATCAACACAGGACAGGCACACACTTGACTAATGGGTTTAAGTTGCAGCAAGGGAGATTTAGGTTAGACATTAGGAAAAACTTTCTAACTGCAGCATAATAAAGCACTGGAAGAAATTACCTAAAGAGGTTGTATAATTTCCATCACTGGAGGTTTTTAAGAACAGGTTTGACAAACACCTGTCAGGGATGGCTTAGATAATACTTAACCCTGCCTCAGTGCAGGGGACTGGACTAGATGACCTATCAAGATTCCTTCCACTCCTGCATTTCTATGATTCTACCCTTGATAATACACCAGCTACTCTTCCATTTGCTTTTCTTCTGACAGGCAGCTGAACACTGAGACAAGAAAAAGGTCAAATAAGTAATGATGGAGCTGTCAGCAGAAAAAAAATTAATCCTTTTGTATGTCACCCTTGATGCCTGGAATAGCCTCGCTGCCCTATATACTCAGGATTGTCACTGAAGATCCTCCTAAAAATTCAAACTTTTTACCCCTCCTCTTTCACTCCCAAATGTCACACTGACATTTAAGCCATTACAACACAGAAAACTGTAATCTAAACCATCCACAATGCATTATATGTCACACTTACCTCTTGCACATACATAATTTGTCTACAGTTTTTCTTATCGTACTACTCAGTTGTTCTGCAACCCTTACTCACATTGATTAGTATCACATTCCTCAAGCAATTCCACAGAAATCAATGGGATTCCTCTCAGAGTAAAACACCACTCAGCACAAGCAATGCTGGCAGGGAGGGCTCTTTGTTCATAAGCCCTTCAGGGCACAGACTTTTCTAATCACTGTCAAGAGCTATATACACATATGGCATTTGCCTCTCACTAGTATTGTGTCCTGCTACTCAGTACTCACTGGTGTGGCAAGCCCTCTATAGTAATGTCTGGGTGTTTCTAGTCATGTTTCACCAGGATAGGCTCCCAGTTCCACTGACTGCAGGATGCATAAGGAGGACAGATATGATTCAGCATAGAAAGAACGGCCATACTGGGTCAGACCAAAGGTCCATCAAGCCCAATATCCTGTCCTCTGACAGTGGCCAATGGCAGATGCCCCAAAGGGAATGAACAGACAGGTTATCATCAAGTGATCCATGCCCTGTCACCCAATCCCAGCTTCTGGCAAACAGAGGCTAGGGACACCATCCATGCTCATACTGGCTAATAGCCATTGATGGACCTATCTTCCATGAATCTATCTAGCTCCCTTTTGAACCCCATTATAGTTCTGACCTTCAAAACACCCTCTGCCTAGAGATCCAGAGGTTGACAGTGCGTTGCATGAAAAAATACTTTCTTGTGTTTGTTTTAAACCTGCTACCTATTAATGTAATTTGGTGGCCCCTCATTCTTATATTATGAGGAGGAGTAAATAACACTTCTTTATTTACTTTCTCTATACCGTTCATGATTTTATAGACCTCTATCATATCCCCCCCTTAGTCGCCTCTTTCCAAGCTGAAAAGTCCCAGTCTTATTAATCTCTCCTCATACAGAAGCCATTCTATATCCCTAATCATTTTTGCTGCCCTTTTCTGAACCTTTTCCAATTCCAATATATCTTTTTTGAGATGGGGCGACCACATCTGCACACAATATTTAAGGAGTGGACGTACCATGAATTTATATAGAGGCAATCTTTGTGAGTGGCCTTTGTTGTACTTGTGCTTAATGCCAGAACTGTTAAGAGCAGCTCCTTTTCCAGAAAAAGGGTTGTTTGACTTTACCCTGGGTCAAGGAGTTCTCAGTGAAATTTGCCGGCACAGTTTAGTAAGAGTTACTACTGAGAAGGTATAATAGCCCCCAGCAGCCATTAAGCCTGTGCTGAACACATGTGCCTGAGTCAGAGATTTTGATTTTAGATCTTTATGCATCCAAATTCCTAAGATACACACAACTTTCCTCTCCTCACAGAGAGGCTTACTCTGGATCATCAAGTAATACAGTATTACTATTTGAAAAATAATAGTTTCAGGGCAAACAAAGGAAGGAATTTGGCTGCATCCCACTGGGGCTGCCCAGGCATGTTCACACAAGAATCATTTTAAATTTAATTAACCAGAGCTGTTTGGCCTCCTAGTTTGAAGATGAAAAGTGACAAGACAGCAGCCTCTCTCAGACTGGGTAATGGAAACCACAAACTGTAGAGACAATGCCTCAGTACAGAGGTTGCTGACTCAGCAGCAGAGCAGGCTTGAGCACCAGGGTTGTTTGCAAAGTCCTGGTCAGGTTCCAGTGCATTTTTAGCAAGGTTCTCAGCCTGCAGTAGTGAAAATATGAAAGATTTTAGAGATTTAATAGAAACAAAACAGCAGAGTTTATCAAAGAGAGATACTTTAACAGACAGTACAAAAAAAGAGAAGTGTTCTGTTCCCAAGAGGATTATCAGGGCTCTGGAGTGAAGTTTTCTTTCTTTGAATGCAGGGGTGCAAGTTTATAAATCTCTGTAACAAAATCTGCTAACAGTAAGGAAGACAAACATTCCTTCCCAGATACAAAAGCTGAGTCTTGAGCCACAATAGCAATAGCTTGTAAGAAGCCTGTTTTATTGGTCAGAAAGTATCTTTTAAGTTAACATTTCCTTCAATTGTCATCTGATGAGACGGCGCAAAGGCTTTCCCTGCACCAGACCTTTGGTTTATAGCACAACCTACCACTTAAATGTTGAAGAGGTTGAGATAATTTCAAATTATATCCAGATGGGAACATCTCTTGACAGGAAACAGTATAGGCTAAACCCTGGTACCATATACGAAGACAGCCTATAAAATTTAAACCATTATTTATTTGCATTATAGCAATGCATAGATGCCCCAACCAAGATCAGGGTCTCATTGTGTTAAGTGCGGTACATTCACATAGAGACAGTCCCTGCCAGAAGAGTTTATGATCCAAATAGATGAGAGACAAGGGTAGGAGAAAGTAAGTATTATCCCTGTTTTACAGAAGTATAAACTGAGAGAGATATTAAGTGATTTGCTCAAGGCCAAATAGGGAGTCTGTGGCAGAGCTGGGGACTAATGTCAGCTCCCCCAGGACTGCCTAAAGCACAAGGCCAGCTTTCCTTATTTGGTCAAGGTGAGTACATTAGAAAACGTTTCTGTTGGTTAGTGATGTATCACAGCTTTGAAAAAAACTCTGGTGAGCCACCACCATGCTCTTCCACCAAAGACAGACGCCTATGGAACAGATGGCATTCTGAGATTAGAGTATACAGAGAGGCCCATCCCTTCCACTCTGGCCTTGGGTGAAGTGATTTCCCTGTAGAAAGCAACCCTGTCTTTCCAGCCACCTGCTTGTAAACAGGCCCCTGTAGAGAAAGTCATCCAGAGTAAACCCCTCAAACTAACCTCAATGTAAGTTAGCCCCATTCCCACAGTATAAGTACCCCTACAGTCCCCTCTGCAATGCTTTCTCCACAGTTATCTAGTTGTCTTTTACAAATATTACTCTTAGAGAAGAGGAGACAGCTCCATTTCCATCTTCCCCTAAAATCATCTCCAAACCTGCTGAGCCTGTTTTCTTAGCACGTGCAAGTCCATCAGCCTCCACCAGATGCAAAAACATACTACACTATTCCAGTACAAGACATGAGCAGTGTGTACAGGACAGTGACTTTGGTTCTATGTTCTATTCCAGGGGGTCCCCAACGTGGTGACCGTGGGCGCCATGGCACCCGCCGGGGCATCTAAGCGCGCCCGTGTACTGGCCGGCGGATGAGCATCCGCTGAAATGCCACTGACAAGTAGCGTCATCCAGAGGCGTTGCCGCCAAAATGCCCCCGAAAATCAGCAGCATTTAGCAGCGGCACCTCTGGATGATGCTGCTTGTCGGCAGCCGCACCTATTAATGCTGCCGAGAAGCGGCAACATCTCGGCAGATGCTCGTCCCAGACGAAAAAGGTTGGGGACCACTGTTCTATTCAGTAAAAAAAAAATAGTTCATTATTTGAGTTAGGACACCACCTACTTGGCACAGGAAAGAAATACAATGGAACCCCACAGAGATGCAAATCACAGAAAGCAGGTGGAAGCCTCAGATAAAGGGTTTGGCATCATACGCATTTCCAACTCTATGGCCAGGTCTACACTATGAGATTAAATCGATTTTAGATACGCAATTTCAGCTACAAGAATAGCATAGCTGAAATCGAATATCTAAAATCGATTTACTCACCCATCTTCACCGTGCGGGATTGATCCGCACGGCTCGCCGTGTCGAATCCAGAAGTCCGGTCGTCTAGCTGGAGTTCCGGAATCAATCTAAGCACGCTCTGGGATCGAGATATCGCGTCCAGACCAGACGCGATATTTCGATCCCCGAGCAATCGATTTTAACGCTCCGATAGGGCGCGTAGTCTAGACGTGCCCTATGTTTGACAAGTTACTCACTGGAGGATTATCCTGAGACAGCCGAATCAGAGGCAATGCTGTAAGTTTCACTAAGGCAGCCAGCTTTGGTAACCATCTCTATGCTGACAACTCACATTCACACCTGGCCTGGAAAGATAATGGAGCGGCTGACATGAGACTCAATTAATACAGAATTAAAAGAGGGCAATATTTAATTAATGCCAACCAACACGGGTTTATGGAAAATGGATCTTGTCAAACTAACTTGGTATCTTTTTGATGAGATTACAAATTTGGTTGATACAGGCAATTCTGTTGATGTAATATTTTTATTTCTGTAAGGTGTTGACTTGTATTGTATGACATTTTATCAAAAACAGAATGATACAGAATTAACATGGCACATATTAAATAGATTAAAAGCTGGTTGATAAGTCTCAAAATGTAAATTGTAAATGGGGAATCATCATCATCAAGCAGGTGTGCTTCCAGTGGGATTCCGAAGGGATTGACTCTTGGGCCTATGCTATTTAACATTTTTATCAATGACCTGGAAAAAAAACATAAAATCATCACTGATAAAGTTTGCGGAGGACATAGAAATTAGGGGCGTGGTAAATAACAAAGGGGAGAGGTCATTCTGACAGAGTGATCTGGATTATTTGGTAAACTGGGAACAAGCAAGCAATGTGTGTTTTAATATAGCTAAATGTAAATGTATACACTAGGAACAAAGAATGTAGGCCATACTTACAAGTTGGGGGACTCTAGCCTGGGAAATGACTTGAAAAGGATTTGGAGGTTGTGGTGGATAATCAGCTGAATGAACGTAAGCTCCCAGGGCGACTGTGGTTAAGAGTTAGTATGATCCTTGGATAAATACATAGGGGAATCTCCAGTAGGAGCAGAGAGGCTATTTTACTTCTGTATTTGGCACTGTGTTTGGTGTGACTACAGCTGTCAAATTCTTGTGTCCATAGTTGAAGGATGTTGATAAAATTGGAGAGGGTTCAGAGAAGACACATGAAAATAATTAAAGGATAAGAAAATATGCCTTGTGACAGAATCTAGAAGCTGAAACTATTTAGCTCAACAAAGAGAAGGTTAAGTGGCAACTTGATCACAGTTTATAAGTATCTACATGAGGAACAAACATTTGATAATGGGCTCTTCAATCTAGCAAAAAAAAGCATAACACAATCTCATGACTGGATTGTAGACAAATTCAGACTAGAAGTAAGACACACATTTTTAACAGGGATGGTAATTAACCACTAGAACAATTCACCAAGGGTCATGGTGGATTCTCCATCACTGGCAACTTTTTTAACCAAAGATCTGCTTTAGGAATTATTTTTGGGAGTTTCTATCGCTTATTACACAGGTGATCACACTAGATTATCACAATGGTCCCTTCTGACCTTGGAATTAAGGGATCCTTCCATTCAATCCAGCATATCAACCTGTTACATACATCTCTTGGATGGCTCATGGTCAGTTTAATAAGGACAAGAGAGTGAACTCTCCATCTTTCTTTCCAAAATCGCTGCCTCTTCCACTGTTTGTCACTTCAGCCTCTAGCCTGAGGAGAGAGAGGGAACCTTGACATCTTCCTTTCCCTCAACCAGATTGTGTCCAAATACTACCACTTATTCCTCCACAACAGCTTCAAGACTCAACTTCTATATGTAGCACTTTCATTCTGGCCCTTCTCTTATCTTGGGTACTTCCTCTCCAGTCTCCTTGAAGCCCATGGTGCCATCTTTAGTTTATAAAAAGATAACCTACCATTGGCAAGAGCATTTCCCTGACCTGTCACTGACCACATCATATTCAA
The DNA here is from genome assembly GCF_003597395.2 of Chelonoidis abingdonii. Classification (NCBI taxonomy): domain Eukaryota; kingdom Metazoa; phylum Chordata; order Testudines; family Testudinidae; genus Chelonoidis; species Chelonoidis abingdonii. The sequence continues at coordinate 167,639,583 of NC_133770.1, read as the reverse complement.
CTTAATTTATCTCACCTTCAAGATCTTCTATTACTGTCCGCTCTAGCACTTAACAGACCTTATTTCTCATTGCATCATTCTCTTGCCTCATTACTGATGCCAGCCTCAATGTCATTTGTTCTGCTTCTCCTTTCAGCTCTCTTACCACTCTGCTATTTCCTCTGATGTACAGCTCACCCTTCACTAACAGGTCTACAAAGCCAAGACCCACATCTCATTCAAACTCTTCAAGAACTTCTAACCCAATGCCTACCAAAATACACCCCAAGGCTGCCTAAAACCCCACCTTCCTTTCTTCCACGAAGTCACATCCTAGCCATCAGAGTAAACTCATTAATGTTTCCCTCTCCTCTACCTGGTGTCTTGTTTGGCCCTATATTCTATATTAGCTTGTAATTTCCTCATGCAGGTATTTATTTATTTAGATTATGAACAACAAAAATGCCTATCCAAGGCTCTAGGCATCCTGACAAAACCATTTAACCATACAATACAATGAAATCCCAACTGCATTAATGTAATTATTTCAACAGGAACATAGCCAGACAAGAAACCTACAGAACTCCTTCCTATTCCTTCATCATTTTGGGAAGCACACTCAGCCCTCTCCAAAAAACGTATTAAACAGGTATCTTTTGCAGCATACCTGGACAGTCCAGGCAGGCTGCAAAAGACTGATCTGACAGGGTTTTTGTAGAAAGGTCACCAAATTCAAGATACGTTAGACCAAGGAAGGTGAATAAGATCTAGAGTCTCAGAGCCTCTCAGAGAATAAGCTATCAGCCACATCCTGTCTTTTATAATGAGGTACCATGTCTTCTGTTTTGGGAGGCACATAGCACATCTTTCGGTGCCATCAGAAATGGTATTTCCAATAAACCAATTAATTTCAGCATGGTAGCTAGCTAACTTGGGAAAAATTCAGATTATTGATACAGTGATCATCTCATTGGGGTCCCCATCATCCAAGACCCAGTCAGCATGATCTAGCTTCAACCATGCACACCTTCTGCATTCATTTTGAACCCCAGACAAAACAATGAACACAGACAACAGGTAAAATTGACCTTTATTGAGACCCTGGTACAACTGTTACATTTGCACTCAGCATGCTCAGATCCTAGGTCACCCTGCAGTATCATTCATATTAGTTGCACAGCAATCTGTAATTCGAAAACGAGGTACCACTCACTCATTACAAACATCCATCACACACAGATCAGAGCAGAATGTAGGTTATCCCACAGCAGGTGTCACCCTCTTGGTCACACACATACAGGTTGCATGCGCTCGACTGCACAGCCAATGAAGCTTTCCGGGTTATGTAGTCATATACACAGTAGTCCACAGGTAAGTTCTGTTGCTCCGTAAGAGCACAAACGGCTTTCAGTGACCAAAGAGCACATGATGGGCACCTGGAGCTATATAAATACTGTCCATGTATACTTTACTCTGTGCAGCTAGATGCAGCACAGGCTGGAATGGGAACAAATGCGGCATAGTCTCTCGTAGGACAGATGGCCTCAGAGGAATGACAACAGAGGCTAGAGTCTACCAGCACAGCAGCAGAACAAGGCAGGGAGTGGAATCAGGTAGTACAGCCAGGAATATAATATAGATACCAGGACACAGGACTTCAAACAAACACGTCAGTGAGCAGCAGAACCACCATAGCCATTATTACAGATAGGGAGAGAGGCATCGCTCTCACCCTACACTTTGCCAGGACAGAGCCTATCCTCTTCATTCAGCAGCAGTTAGGATTGTCATCAGACATCACTTCATACAGATGTTAAATAATTATATACACAACTGTCCCCCCACCCCCAACAAGGGAACCAAGAGAAAACCCCCCACCCCTAAATACTGAATAGAGAACAGAAGCAGGGTCTCATGACAATAAGCATGTTCAGATAGCCCCATCCTTCAGACATCACAAGGTAATCCCTGCTCCAGTCAGCTCTTGGCAGGGCATAAGGCTAGGTTTAGTTGGGAATTTCCAGTCTTTTCTCAGAGGTTCAAGATATGTAATGATCAAGACAGCTCTGTGTAGCAAGAGATAACCAGATTCACTCTTTCAACTTCCCCCCATTCCCCTTGTGCACCTTCTGAACAGGCTCCTGCTCCCTCCTTCCCACTTCTGGAAAGGAGATGCCTCCATCTCCCTTCGCCTCTCCAACTGATTCCTTCTCACATGACTAATCCTCTCTCTCCTTCCAGTTTTAACAAGAATCACCAGTTAGGGAGAGGAGCAAATTCTAAACCATTAAACTTTGAGTCCAGCTTCTTTAACTGAACTTGTTCGATCTGCATAGAAATGCTAGCCAACCTAGCAATGCCTGGTAGGGGGCTCACAAGGGGAGTAGGCCTCCAAAGTGTCCTTTGCCAAGCAGGTTAAAGTTGGTAAGAACTTAGTTGACATACCTGAACCCACAGCCCCAAGGGACAAACATTTCTTCTATTTTCCTTTGACCCCACCTGAGAACTTGAGACTCAGCTAAAGTTGAGATTGTTTCAGGTCAGTCCTGCTCTTTCCTGTATATGCCATTCCCAATCTGCTGGATACTGGCATCCCTGGAGGAACTAGAAAAAGGCAAGGGAGCAGCCCCAAGGGGTTGATAGCGGGCAGAGGCTGAATCCAACAACTGGGTACATAGGAAATAAGAAAGTGCTTGTGGTTCTTGCCTCACTCTTGGGCTCTCTAAGTTCGAACTTGGAACTTGCCAGCCTTGGTCATATATTTAATGCCCTTGAACGGTTTGTACTTCTCCCCATACATGTCCAGGCGATTCACCTTCAGCCCTAAAAAAATTGAAAAGACAGTGAAACTTTGGGGGTTGGAGGAGAGCTGCAATACTGCCACAGATGATGGGGAGAGGCCTTGAGAGAGCACAAAAGCTAGAAACAACATGCAGGCAATACTGGAAAACAGAAGGAAGGCAAAGGGACATAGGCTGCTGGTCACCACCTGCCTCAACTTTGTTAACAACATTGTTCACACACGCTGTACACTTCCCTAAAATGCTTTACAGAGCTCTAGAGGGGGAGAGGAATTAAGGGGGGCATAGACAGGCTGTTCCACACAGCAGTCAGGAGAGACTGTATGAACAATCCCCTAAGCATACATTAGTATGTAGTCCAACTACAGAGACTATTTCAGATGAAAAACCCAGTTTTGACACTCACATGGCCCCACATGCATCCAGAAGCACATTCTGTACGTCAGACATATACTCACCCAGTGCATGAAGTAGAACAGGACTGTGCAGGCTCCAGGCTGACAGTCACTTACCAGAGATAGCCAGCTGCTGAATTTTAAACTGAAGGTTGATGGTGGGATTCTCATCGGGTTTTGATGTGCCAGCTTGAAGGCTCATAGTCCCCTTCAGATTCGGCAGCTTCTGGGGGTTTATTTTCCCTACATCCCATGAGAGCAACTTCAAAGGACAGAAAGAAGGTATTGAGACAGATGGACGTAATGATGATAACTTGTAAAGCAGTGGCTCAATCGTTCCAGACTACTGTACCCATTTTGGGAGTCTGATCTGTTTTGCATATCCCCAAGTTTCATCTCACTTAAAAATGACTTGCTTACAAAATCAGACATAAAAATACAGAAGTGTCATGGCACACTATTACTGAAAAATTGCTTTCTTTCTCAGTTTTACCATATAATTATAACTCAATTGGAATATAAATATTGTATTTACATTTCAGTGTATGGTATATAGAGGAATATGAACAAGTCACTGTCTGTATGAAATTCTAGTTTGTACTGACTTTGCTAGTGCTTTTTATGTAGCCTGTAGATGAACTGATGTACCCCCAAAAGACCTCTGCTCACCCCCGGGGTACACATACCACTGGTTGAGAACCACTGCTATAAAGGACCATCCCCGCCTCGATGGTTTTGAGTAATGATGCTTTCAACCCATCCCAGAATTTGGTTCTCTGCATTCAAGCCATGAAGAGGATTTAATGCTGCATGATGAAACTGTGGGTCTGATTAAAGGAGTGTGCCCCCCAGTGGCCAGGATTGGCACTGCCAGTGAGACTCCACCTCACTTTCACCCAGTTGGGGCATCAAATGTTCCCTGTAAAGGAATCTGGGCAAATAGACCCAAAATAAACAAACTAATAAAAATAAGTATATCTCCTTTAAAAAGACTTTATGGCAAGGAAATTTGTAATTACAGTTCAAGAGGCACACTCCTTTACACAGACCCGTAGTCCGACCATGTAGCAATAAATCCTTCTTGTGGAGCATTACAGTCCTTGTAACTCTGTTCCCATCACCACCCAGGAGTGAGTGACCAAAAATCAGGTGTTTTACTACAGGAGATAATCCCCATCTCCACTTCCATGGTATTGCCCATCTCTACTCAGAGGGGGTTGGCTTTTGCTCAGGGGACTGAGCTGACCAGTCTGCATCACAATGGGTAGAAGTGACTGGTTTTGGCCCACTACATAAGAATTCCTCTCAGTACAGGGAAGTGGGCTCTCTCCAGGTAGGGAAGGCTCTGCTGGGAGTGATGCTCGGGGCCAAACAAGTAGAGACATTTCTTGAGAAAAGGAGCTCTCCTCCAGATCTTAGGTCAAAACCCAGAGAAAGCAGGGTATGAAGTTTGGACACTGTCGGAAGACAGGAAACTGGCCTTGATGGACTTTTGGTCTCATGTTATGTTCTTACCAAGAGAGTAACCCATGTACATCAGACTATAAGAAAAGTCCCACTGCATTCTTTTCTCTCACCTTTGTAACTGGATCAAAGGTGTGCATTCCCTGTGAGGGGGTGAGGCTCATGTTCAAGACCCCTTTTGGCATCTGGCTGGTGACCATCACCCCCTCTACAGTCTTTCCCATAGTCTGTTTGGGTCCCACAGTGATCTCAAAGCGTCCCAATGAGCTGCTATCACGGAAACTGATGTTCTGTTTAACATAGACAGGAATTGCCACCAAGCTGAAACAAAGGACAAGTCACTGCTATTGTAACCTACCCCTCACCACTTTCTATTCCACAATCATCACCCAGGCCCTGCATAGTCAACACTACAAGACATTCCTTCTGCATGAGGAGGAAGAAAATGAGTGTTATATCATAGCTAAAGCCCAGACCAGGAAGTCAGGATGCCATCTCAGCTCTGTTAACCATATGCTTTGGTAGGTCACAATCTTTCTGTACCTCACTTCCTCACATTGCTGGTGTGTCAAAGATTAATTATTGTTTGGAACATGCTTTGAGGGTGAAGGATGCTGGTTTTTCTTGCAAAATGGGACCATGTCAGCAAGTTGCTCTAAGCAAAGGCAGCATCACTGCCTTGGACTACATAAGTGTGTTTGCAGCCTGACACCATCTTTCAGTTCTTTTCTATATAGTGCAGATTTCAAGATGCACTTTGCTCAACCGAGTCTAATAAATGGCTTCAGCATCTAGTGCCAAGACACGCATCTTTTCATGGTGAAACCCAAACTGCTGGAATAAAAACTACCAGTTCCATTAAAACAGACACCAACATAATTGGATTATGCAATTATTTTACTTTATTTTAAGGAGTCTTGTTAGTGTAATGAATTAAAATAGACAGCAGACACTACTGCCTACTTTGTCCCAACCGTAGATTAGACACCTGCCACGGGAACGTGGACGAGTTGGCTTGCAGAACTGAAATTGCAAGATTATTGCCTCAAAGAGTAAAGAGTTTAAATTAAAAAATAGCACTAGTTTTCCCAGCTCCTCACTCAGCAAAGGAAGCAAGTGATCCTTCTCTAGAGACTCTATTTAGTAATGAGCAGGAAGGGACAAAAGTCCAGATTTTGAAAACTCTCAGTTCTAAATTCCCTACTTACTTCTGAGCGCTGACATGATAGGAGAGCAATCGGAAATTTCCATCTGGTGGGATGAAAGAGAGGATCCGCTCTGATTCCCAGCGCTTGAAACGGACACATGGATGGAAGCTGACATCATCCAGTAACCGGGGGTTCTGAAATAAGACTGAGTCATGAAGTCCAAGAAACCAACAAAATTTGTGAAAAGGAATCTGTCTATGCTCTTTCCTCTTGTTCCCTTCTTGTGTCCTACCTCAAGCACCTGCCACGTGACACACAATAGATTCTCCCATCAGACATGCCAAACCCATGGAAAAAAACGCAGAAATTGGACTTGCTTTTGGCTTAATTGGCTTGTGAGTTGCTTGTTGGTTTGTTTTTGGCTTGTAGCTTGTTGCCTTTTTGGGGGGGTAGGGGGGATCGGTTCCCAGCAAGCAAGGAGAGTGAGTCAGGGGTGCACAGCAGACTCACCACAGTCTCAGACTGCACACCGGGAGGATCTAGTCACACAGAGTGCTGCGGTTCTTAGGGATTGGCTTGTTTTGGCCTTTTTTGAAATGGGATTAGCTTGATTTTTGGCTTATTGTGAAAATCAGGGTGCTTATTTACCATGTTAAAGTTGGCAACTGTGTCTCCCATTCTGTTCTGTAGTAGTGTTAAGCCGTTTAATATTTGTGTAACAGGTGTACCTATGGTGGTGGTAATTCTATCCCAGCATATAAGAAGTCTATCTATTTAGTCATGTCAAATAACTACCCTGATGTGAACTTATTACAGATGAGCCCCAGGAGAAAGCTGCCTTAGGGAGAGCTACATCTTGGAGCTTAGTGAGCCTACACACTGCTGTAGGCGACTTCTAACAAACAACATTACCCCCCCCCCAAACACTCAAAATTGTAGATGTTTATAGAGATTTTTCATTGTATGTATTCCTTCTTCCCTTCTCTACTTGGTAATCCTGGAATCTGTCATAGCTAGAGGCACCTAGGAGCCCAGTGATGGCTATTTGATTAAAGAATCCTGCACTTCTTCTATACAGTATCAAGAGGACCTACCACCCCTTTTCTTGAACTTTACCATGAAAGAGAGGGTGAGGTCTGGCATTCCAGTCAATTTAACACAAGCATCAATCACCCCTTGGATTTCAGCTGTAATTGTGGAACCTATAATAGGAAGTAAAACAAAACAGGTTATGGAAGGCAACTGTGGACCTGACTGAAATTCATCCTGGACAAGTGGGGAAGACTGCAACACAGAGCGAACAACCAGAGTAAAAACCAAACCCTACATAAAATTCTGGAGCCTCTAGCTTGCTCAGTACATTAGCCTACCTATTCCTAATGTTATCTAGAGACGATACCAGAGTAATGAGATCTGCTAATATAGGCTCTCATCTACTTTACAGCTGACAGTGACAGCCTTCACCTCCAGTGAACCTATGGGAAGATGCACTAAGATTAAGGAAGTAATTTCAAGAACAAAGGTTTCCTCTCACCTTCTATTTTCAGATGTAGAGTTGATAATAAAGGTTTCACAAGGGAGCAGAGGAAGATGATAAGACTACTCAGTGCCCAAGACAAACCCTATTCAGGCCTTACAGCTTGGATCCACTGACACTTTGCAGAAACTTAAGACTAAAGAGCACATCTAAGCTGTCAAGAAGTCAGAATGAGAACAGTTTCCAAGAGCTTGCAACGCTCCTCCCTTCTCTAAGAAAAATACACATCCTCTCCCTCTAGGTACTCCCAGAGCAGGATATCTCAGCCTTAACTGGAAGAAATGCTCATACCTGATTTGTCAATTATTGCATCTATCTCCTCAATTACATCAAAATATGCCTCATTATTGGTGTATTTCACACCGGTCCGTCGCCATGGCACCACTGATAGTTGTCCAGTAGGGAGCTGGTCACCTACATTGGTGCTTCCTAGAAGGGTTAAGGAGATCAGGATGAACACAAGCAGCTAGCAAAGCCCCAAAAGAAGCCCCTGACCTCACCCATATAGAATATTGATTTGTTCCCGAAGTCCTCAATCTCATTAAATAACAGCACAGTCACTCCAGTAAAGTCATTCTCCAATGACTCATAGTATGAATTCACCAAGCATTACCTCTCCTGCCACCCCTCACACTAACTCCTCATATGAGAGGAGGAGGAACAGTCCATTCAGGAAACCAACCCTGGCCATACAGTCATTTCATGGATCCGACTAGAGTGCAGGACAACCCATTGCAGGCAGATGACTTTTTAGATAAAGGAGCTCCTATGTCTAATGCTAGAAACTGGACTACCCCAATGCCAATATGCCAACATGGGCTCCCTCACAGCAACAGCTACGCTGGAGGTTAGGAGGATATGGTCAGAATATCAACTTCTCCTCCTCCCTCCCCAGCATTTGGAATCACTTCAGCAGAAGGACCATCACAATGACTCAACCCCTTTCCCACTCCGCACTCCCCTGTACCTGTAATGGTGTTGACAACAGTTCGCAATATGGTGGGGGGTTTTATCAGCTCCTTCAGGATATTGGACTCAGTAGCCAATGGGAATCCATTGTCCAGCATCTCCTCCAGCACCTCATAAACCACCACCACATTGTCCTTGATTACAACTTCCGAGCAGACACCAAAATAATCCTGTGTGAAACAGACACAATTACCCACTTTCTCCACCAAGCATATTCACAAGAACAATTGTGAATTTTAATGCTGCTAAAAGTGAGAGACCAATGGGTCTGATCATTAGAGTCAAGTATTAGAGCTTGTCTACACTTGAAACGCTACTGCTGCGCCCACTGCAGTTGTGCCACTTTACTCCTCAGTGTAGACACTACCTACACCAACAGAAGGGGTTCTCCCATCACTGTAGGTAATTCACCTTCCCCAGAGGCGGAAGCTAGGTCGAGGGAAGAATTATTTCGTTGACCTAGCACTGTCTATACTGAAAGTCAAGTCGGATTAACTATGTCACTCAGGGATGTGGATTTTTCACACACTTGAGTGACATAGCTAGGTTGACCTAACTTTTTAGTGCAGACCAGGCCTTAGCTATGCTGCTTCTCTCACACATCCTAATCTTCACCTGCAGGACTCTATAGTCCCGCTGCTTGCGGGGAACAATCCCTTCTAGAGATACAGCTATTCCACTTAGTTTTGTTACTCACGTTGCAAAACACAGAGTATTATTATACTGGTGTAAGTCACTTCAGTTTTTAAAGAAAGTTGTATGTTATTTATACAATGTCTGTCTCTTGTATGGGGGAAGGCTAGGGGAGAGCTGGAAAACTACAGCAAGCTGATTTTGATGCTGTTCCTTTTTACCTGGTCTTGTTTTACAGGGAAACACATTCACCAACTGACATTTCTAAAGTGCCTCCCTCCCACATTGCTCTCTGTCTTTTCTCCCAGATGCCCTTTCCGATTCTTATATACTGCCAACAAAGCCCAAGGTAACTTGAATGGTCTGCTAACACTAGGTCCTGAGAGCAAAAAAGTCTGGTATTCCACAGTCTGTTGAAGAGCCTAAGAAGTAATTCTCTCCTTCTGAAGGGCAGAAACCCAGCACGCAATCTTGAGAAGTGGGTAAAGAGAGAAACCTGTAGCATGAATAATAGAAGACCTCCAGCCCAGCATCTGCTTCAGTCACTCGGACTCTCAATGACAGTTGGTACAGCTTGGCTATGCTTCCTTCACTGTTTCTCATTTCCCACCCCCCACATGTATTTAACAGTATTACAATTTCTGGTCAGAGCATAACAAGTCAGGCTGTCAGCCCATCAAATCTTACCAGTTTAGCTACTGAGATGGGATGTTAAGCAGCTACCACGTACCATCCAAGAGATGATTGCATGTCAGTAGGGGTTAAGCCATTATACATGCTTTAAACACAAAAGGATGATGCAAATGCCAAGTATTATCATCTGTGAAGTTTGTGAAGCACTCTGGGATCCTTTGTAATGAAAGGTACTACAAAATGTTAAAATAGTTTAACAATATATTTGCCCTGGTGATATGTGTGTCTATCCAGGGCTCTTAGACTGCTAGTATGCAGTGAGCGCACCTGCACCTCTTTCTTGTTCTTTTCTCATTCTTCAGATTCTAAGTTTTTTGTTTTTTTTTAAGCGAAAAGTCAGTGTCTAGCTACTATGGTTGTTGAGACAGTCTTGAAATGCAACCTGAGTAACTAGCGCAGGGGTCAGCAACCTTTCAGAAGTGATGTGCCGAGTCTTCATTTATTCACTCTAATTTAAGGTTTTGAGTGCCAGTTAATACATTATAACATTTTTAGAAGATCTTTCTCTAAGTCTATAATATGTAACTAAACTATTGCTGTATGTAAAGTAAATAAGATTTTTAAAATGTTTAAGAAACTTTGTTTAAAATTAAATTAAAATGCAGAGCCCTCTGGGCTGGTGGCCAGGACCTGCACATTGTGATTGCCACTGAAAATCAGCTCACGTGCCGCCTTCGGCACCCGTGCCATAGGTTGCCTACCCCTGAACTAGTGCAACAGCTCTGAATATACTTACACAATCTGTGGCAGCAAGCCTCCCAACCCAGGTTGTCAGACATGGGCTTGCAATACTGTGCTAAAAATAGATGTTGTAGACGTAGCTCAGGCTGGAGGTTGGGCTCTGAAGCTTAGGGAGGGCAGTGGTCTTCAGAGCCCAGCCTCAATTTCAAATTGCTATCAGCGCAGCTATTTTTAGTAGGCAGTACAAGTCCAGTGCAAGTCTCTCAACCTGGGCTGGAAGGTGCTGCTGCAGGCTGTGTAGAGGTATCCTTGAGAGGTGTGAACTGCCTCATTCATCTAACTCAGACAGCCAATGATAACTTTGATACTCGAAATATTAACTATTTCACTGCTCATCAAAGCCTGTAATGGAGGCGGGGGGGGGGGGGAGAGAATCATAGAATGACCACCTGAATAATGTACTGAGAGTGACAGCTCATTTTGGCATTGCTGTGAGTGAGCTTGAACAATACTGCCACTTCTCTCCAGCCCCCACAACCAAGAAGGAGCCAAGTCCAAAGAATCTAGCAGAACTCTCAGAAGAGTGCCAAGCTCAAGCAGCCTCCTGGGGCACATGAGCCTCATGAATGGGAAGCCAAACATGAAGAACCTAGAAGAACCCATGGGAGCCCAGCATAAGCCCAACAAGCATGAGCAATCATATTCTGAACAACCTGCACAATCTACTGCGAATAGCTCCAGACTCAGACTCCACGGGCAGAAGGGACAGCCATGATCATGTAGTCTGACCTCCAGCACAACATAGGCCAGAGAACAGGGGCGGGTCCAGGCACCAGCACCCCAAGCACATGCTTGGGGCAGCAAGCCGCGGGGGGCGCTCTGCCGGTTGCTGCGAGGGCGGCAGGCAGGTTGCCTTCGGCAGCATGTCTGCGGAGGGTCCGCTGGTCCCGCAACTTCGGAGGACCTCCCGCAGGCTGCCGCCGAATTCACAGGACCAGGGACCTCCCGCAGGCAAGCTGCCGAAGGTAGCCTGCCTGCAGTGCTTGGGGCGGCAAAATACCTACAGCCGCCCCGCCACAGAACTTCCCAAAAATAATTCCCAGAGCAGATCTTTTAGATAAACATCTAATCTTGATTTAAAAACTGTTAGTGAGGGAGAATCCACCACGACTCTCGGTAAATTGTTCCAATGGTGAATTACACTGTTAAAAATGTACACCTTATTTTCAGTCTGAATTTGTCTAGCTTCAATTTCCAGCCATTGGATTATGTTGTACCTTTCTCCGATAGATTGAAGAGCCCATTACCAAATATTTGTTCCCCATGAAAATACTTAAAAACTGTAATTAAGTCATCTGTAATCTTTTCTTTGTTAACCTAAGTAGACTCAGCTCTCTGAGTCTATTATTATTATAAGTAGGGTGACCAGATAGCAACTCTGAAAAAACAGGACAGGGGGCCGGGGGGTAATAGGCACCTATATAAGAAAAAGTCCCAAAAAACAGGACTGTCCCTATAAAAACGGGATATCTGGTCACCCTAATTATAAGGCATCTTTTCTTATCTTGTCTTGTCTTTCTCGTGGCTCTTCTCCAAGCCCTCTCCAATTTATCAACATCTCCTCTGGGAAAGGCTTGGAAGAGTACCATCAAGTTTTATGCTCCACCTACCAGTCTGATCCCTGAATCTACCTAATTTCTGATCCCACTCCCCACTCACACTTCCCACATCTGAATTCATGTGTCTGACTATAGTGCTCAGAAGCAAAGCACACATGATACAGAAGTTTTACTAAAGGTTTCTATTTTCTCTCTTCTGCTGCAACTCTGGTCATGGGACACCTCAAATCCTGATCACAGGATTCAGAGATTTGCAGGCAGAAAATGATATCTGCCTTCCTTCCCCAGATTGCCCAAGGATCCCATTACCACTGTACTCTGAATATTATTAGCGCTCTAGGGCAACTCTAATGTGACTCATCTTTCTGTGAAACAAGATTTGTACTTTAAATTAACAACAGGAAACTCAGAGAAACCAAATCCAAAGATAACACTCCATAATCTGAAAGAAATACAGTTAGTCGCCCAAATTCCTTCTGAGGGAGAAAAGTCCAATTAGAACAAAAGTGGATTAAAAAAAATCCCACAGGCAGCAGCTCCACTTTGGGATAAAACATACGGTAAGGTAACAGCCCATACAATGTCATAACCCTTGCAAATACAAGTTGATCCTGATGTCCTGTTTTTCTAGTTATGAATGCAGCTGCATCTTGACTGGGAATCACCTCGCTGCTGATCCAGTCCTGGTCTTCTCATGAGCAGAGTGACAATTATGGGACACAGACAAAAGAGGAAGCGAATTACTGGTAACTTAACAGAGTTCCTTTTTTTCTCCTTTTGGCTTTTTATAAATTAAATATAACCATAAAATCACAATCTTTCAGAACTTTTCTGTGTTTCAGTCGTCCACACTCAGAAACTGACAAAGTCAGCTGCTTTATGATCCAAGGCAAGATTTAAGTCCCAGATCTGCAAAGGTGAAAGGCTATTGAGTTAACTCTCAAAACTATCCAATACCTTTCCCACCCTGCAGAAGACCCTGCAAACCCCAAAGTTGTTAATTATCATGTTAGGGTTATTTTGTTAAATTAATAGAAATTTGTTTTATATGATCTCAAATGTCTATTTGTTTGCAGGTACAATTCAAGTTGTTCACTTTGATTTACTGTATAAGCACTAAATGGCTGGGTGTTGACTAAGTGAAGCATCATCCATGCTCTGCTGTGAATCTCCAAAGTTAATATCAGCTAGTGTATTTGAGCTAACAGTCCCCAGTTTTACATGTCAGGTGACAGGATGTTCTCAGAGGCAGGCTCTGGATTTGAAAGAGCTCAAGCTTGTTGATTTTTCAGCCATTGTGTGAAACCCATCTCTTTTTACAGACTTTTGACTTGGCAAGACCATGAAGTGGGGTGCAATTGCACTGAAAGAGCTTTACCTTTGTCTGAGTTCTTGCTGAAAAGAATGATCTATTGTGTTAAATTGTGTATGTGAATTCAAGGCATTGTAGTTGAGCACATTAAACAACTAAATGGTAGAGACCTAATTTATAAATCCACTTTTGTTGGTCTGCACCAGCCAAGCAAAGCATGCCATGCAGAGAAAGGGCACTGCTGCAAAAAAGCTCACTATGGCAGTTCCTACTGAACAACATAGTATTGCTGTAAGGCGACCTTTACTATTATTGTAAGACGGTGAATGCACCAGTGATAGATAAATAAGAAACATAATGTCCTGCTTTTCTCACCTGGAAAGTGTCCACAACCCGATGTAAGAATTCAATGACAAAGAGAGGTGGCACTTCTGTCTGAATCACTGCCACAAAAAAAATCTTATGACGATAAACATTCAGGAGGTAGTGATGAGGTGTGGGGATCACAGGAGGTACGTTTTCTGCCTCCGTAGCCCTCTCCTGTGCTTCAAAAAAGTAGTCACAAACAGAGCGGCTGACAACACTTTTCCAGTGCTTCTCCAGAAAAATATCCCCTGAGGAGTTAATCAGGAAGAGGCTGTGAATCATGGTTGAACCCAAGGGATACAAGTGCTGGAAACACTTTGCCTACCCAACAGGACCCTGTTCTGCAGTAGTTTGATCCTAGAAAACAAAATGGCCCATTCAAGAGTTGATCTTTGATGCCATTTAATTTTATAGAAAGTAATAACATGCACACACTTGAATTTTGTAATTAGACTGTGTGGAGGGAGTATAGTCTTGTGTCTAAAAGAGTCAAGAGACCTAGATTCTGCTCCCGAGGCCTTGTCTACACTACAAATGTTTTGCCAGGATAACCATACCAGCAGAACCCTATAGTGTATATGCCACGTATGCTACCAGGAATTTGTCTGTCAACATAATCCCACCATCTCCTTGAATGATGTTAACTATGCTGACAGGAGCACTCTTCTATTGGCATATCTGCATCGATATTGGAGTTTTGCCAGCTGCTCGTGTGTATTTTTTTTACACCCCTAACCAACAAAACTTCATACCAGAGAACTGCCACTGACTTACTGGGTGATACCGAGAAAGTCACTTTCCCTCTATACCTCCGTTTCCCCAGCTTTAAGACAGAGATAATGACACCACTCCGACACTGTAAAATACATTGTGGTCCTGGATGTAGAGATTCCATACAACCCTGTGCATTCCCTGTATAGCCTCCTCCTGTTTGGCCAACACCAAGTCACAGGGGGTGGCTGGCTGGGGCCATGGTGTTTTTTTTAAAAGTCACAATACCCTCCTGGAGCTCCCTCATGCCCTACGTGGTACCATCACTCACTACAGCTAAGCAACAGGTAGCCCTGAGTGGGGGCCACACGGTTAGGGGCGCTGTACCTGCAGGGCGGGTCTGGGCCGTTACAGCTGTGACAACCGGGAGGGGGGCGCTGTGCCCGCAAGGAAGGTCTGGGGCGTTACACCTGTGACAGCTGGGGGGGAGGGGCTGTGCCCGCAGGGTGGATCTGAGGCGTTACCGCTCTGACGGGGGGCGGAGCCAGCCCGCAAGAGTCGTCTGGGGGGTGGCACATGTGGAAGCGGAGGGGGCAGGGCTGTGGCCACCTCCCGAGTCTGGGGCGTTACTGCTGTGACAGCGGGGGCGGCTCTGACGCTACGGCTCTGGCGTTACCGCTCTGACGGGGGTCACGGAGCCAGCCCCCGGGAGTCCGCGGGGGGAGGGAGCTAGGGGACCAGGAGGCCGCAGGGCGCCACTCACCTCCCAGGCCTGCCCGGCTCACACCACGTTCCGGACGCTCCCCTCGCCCCCCTCAGCAGAGCAGCCACCCTCAGCCCCGGCGAATGGCCACGGCAAACACTGGTCCGTCCCCGACGCGTCCGGATCGGTGACGCCCCTAGGATTCTGATTGGGTGACTTGCGCCCCAATTTACGACGGATAGGTTGCGACAAGGCAAAGTGCTTACGACAAGAACGACACTGGTCCCTTGGCCTCTGATTGGTGCACCCCCAGGGCAGTGCGCTATGATTGGTGCAAACTCTAGGACCCCGCCCCCCCAGCAACGCCCCACCCCCGGCTCAGCATCATGTCAGCTTGACGGACAGAGGGCCCGTGCGAAAGCCAGCGACCGCGTGCTCCGCGCTCTGCTGCACAAAGAGAGCGTTTCCCCGGACCGCCGCCATCCCAACCAGACTGCGCCCCCTATCGGTCCTGGACATATTGCGGGTACCAGCTGAGCTCGCTCGCCCTTTCTTGCCTTTCTGCATCAATAGGCTTGGGCTGTGCCCTCCCTGCTGAAAGCAGTGCTCTGCCCCCACTGCTAGGTGGCACCTCCCAGCAGAGTATCCCCCTCCTTGCTGTGGGGGACATAGGCAGCTCTTCCCAGGGGAGCACTGAGCCAAGGGCAGGTATAGATCTGGCACCACAGCCTGATCAGGTCTCTGGACCAGAGTGCCATGCAAGGCCAGCTCACACAGCCAGAGATGAACAGGGATTCAGCAAGGGTGACCAGATGTCCCAATTTTATGGGGGCAATCACAATATTCAGGGCTTTGTCTTATATAGACACCTATTACCCCATATCCCCATCCTGATTTTTCACACTTATTATCTAATCACCTTACATTCAGCATCACCCAGTATGGCCAAGTCAAGAGTCAACCCCCACCTTCAAACCATTTTTTAAAATGAGTGCTTTTTCTTCACCTCATTTCTGAGCCTGTCCGTGCTCTTCTCATTTCTGTGCTCAGCTCAGGGTTTCATATTTCTCTCTGCAAGCAGGAGGGATGGAAACTTCAATTTTTTTCTAGAGGTAAATGAAAACCAAGCTTCTCATATAGTCACAGCCCCTCCAGCAGCTGGGGTTTTAAGAAAAACGATCACAAGCATCAGTAACAATGGAATTTACTATAGTACCCACAGGGCTTAGTCATGTATCCTAGCCCTATGGTTCTGGGTGCTATAATCACCTAAAGAAGAGCACTGTGCAGCTCAAAAGCTTGCATCTCTCATTAACAGAAGTTGGTCCAATAAAAGATATTACCTCATCCACCTTGTCTCTCTAATAATCATACATAGTAAGTAACAGCCCCACCCCCAAAAAGCTTAGACTCTTGGTTAGTGAAAAGATGTGTAAGCAGAGTCAGGATACAGATGCAACAGCTGGAGAGGCTGCACAGAAATAACCTCACCTTATTCTGGTTATCAGAATATCTGTCTCTCCAGTCAGGGTGAACAGCTCAGATATAAGATTAGCACAATGAGAAAGAAACCCAGTAACAAACTCATAGTGTATCACACAAACTAACTGACTCCCTTCCTCTCACGCTCATTTCTCCCCGTGGGTGTCTGGCTGGCCAGCTGGTTGTTCCCACCACTCCCATTCTATATCTCTTCTAGTTCCACATTGTGTAGGCCTTGTTTTCTCCTGCAGTGCTTGGATCTGGAGATCGCTCCCCAAAATGTGTTTCCTCCTGCTCATGGAATATAACAGATACTGTCCCATTAACACTTACAAGAACATCTGTTGTTCATCCTTCAAATCCTTTCTAATAACACTCAGGTCTGGGAAGAGAAACATGCTGTTGCTTTCAGACAGGATGTCCTGTTGCTCCAGTTTTAGCAGCACATCTCTGTTCCTTCATGTCCACCAAAAGCTAAAATAGAAGTACCCCCATTATTTCCAGTGTCAGTGTTTCCTCCCATCCATATTCTGAAATATCTCACCACAAATATAGTTTTTTCTTAATATAAGCTTTTTCCAGTCATGATTAAGGCTCAGATTTTGTCATGGATATTTTTAGTAAAAGTCAGGGACAGGCCACGGGCAATAAAGAAAAATTCACGGAAGCCTGTGACCTGTCCCTGACTTTTACTAAAAATATTCATGATAAAATGAGAAGGGCTGGGCAGCTGTAGGGCAGCTGGGAGCTCTGGGGGCCCCCACCACCCATGGGGGTCGAAACTCCAGCGTCCCCCTCCAACCGCTGCTCAGAACTGCAGGGTCCCCCTGCCGCCAGTGCCGTGGGGAGCTGCTGGGGTCCCCCTTCTGCCGGTGGTTGTGAGGAGCTGCTGGGGTCCCCCGCCTCTCCAAAGGGGCAAGGAGCTGCGGGGATCAAAACAAAAAGAATCCTGACAATGGTATTGGTCCATTAAAGATGGAAATAGTAGAAATTTAAATAATAATTAGAAAAGGCAGACATGTTCAATAAATATTTCTGTTCTGTATTTGGAGAAAAACAGATGACATAGTCTCATCCTATGATGATGATAACATTCTTTCCATTCCACTAATATCTCTGGAAGATATTAAAAAGAAGCTACTCAAGTTAGACATTTTAAAATCAGCAGGTCTAAATAACTTGCATTCAAGAGTTTTTAAAGAGCTGGCGGGGAAGTTCACTGGACTGTTAATATTGATTTTCAATAAGTCTTGGAGCACAGAAGACTGGAAGAAAGCTAAAGTTGAGCCAGTTTTTAAAAAGAATAAATGGGACGACCCGAGTAATTCTCCAGTCACTGAGTATTTTTAAATCAAGCTTGGATGTTTTTCTAAAAAATTATCTCTAATAATTGCGGGGGGGAGTTCTATGGCCTGTGTTATACAGGAGATCAGATTTTATGATCACAGTGCTCTCCACTGGCCTTGGAGTCTATGAATCTGTGATATACAATTCAGCAGAGATAGCATCCCATTTATAAGTGTGTGAAACATGGACATTTTACTGCAAACACATTAAGTCACTTGTAAAATTTCATGTGTGTTATATCTGTTCTATTATAAAGCTCTGGACACTCAATAATAGACTTAAAAGTGGCAATTCTTCAACAAAAAAATTTCTCCAACAAGAACCTGCAGAAGTGGAATTAATTTGCAAACTGGACACCATCAAATTAGGCCTGAATAAAGACTGAGAGTGGATGGGTCACTACAAAAGCTAATTTCTCCATACTAATTTCCCTCTACTGTTACTCACACCTTCGTGTCAACTGTTTGAAATGGGCCACCCTGATTACATTGCCCTCATTACCACTACAAAAGTGATTTTTCTTCCCTTGGTATTCTACTGTTGAGAATAGCCCAATTCCACTTTAATTGAATTGTCTCGTTAGCACTGACTATCCTACTTGGTAAGGCAACTCCCCTCTTTTCATGAACTGTGTATATATATACCTGTCTACTGTATTTTCCACTCCATGCATCTGATGAAGTGGGTTTTAGCTCAAAAAGCTTATGCCCAAATACATTTGTTAGTGTCTAAGGTGCCACAAGTACTCCTCATTGTTTTTGCTGGTACAGACTAACACAGGTACCACTCTGAAAATGATGAGACAAAGTCTCAAACATTAAAGTCCTCGAAAAAGCAAAAACAACCAGCAACAAGGCAATGTAATCAAAACTCTGCTTAAACAGACAGGTCTTAGTATAAGAATGGGCGATGACAGACTCCCAACAAAACGTTTCTATAGTGAGCTGAAACTCAGAAAATGCAAGAGGAGTAGTCAGTGAAAGCCCTTCACACTTCAGCAGAATCTCACCTCATGCAGCATAACTACTAATAACTTTGAAGACAGAGCCACAGTCAGATCTGAATGGAAAGCAACTATCCACAAAGGTTGTAAACACTTTGAGGAAGACAGATGTGAAAAATCAATCAAAAAGACAGCCAAATATCAAGAGGAAGCCTGCACATTTCTGTGTGATATCTGTTTGTGATCTTGCTCTTCACAGATTGGACTATACAGCCACATAACAACACATATGACACCATGACATCGCTGTTACACGCAACAGTCATCTACCTATTATTTAGTTTGTTTCATTACTAAGATACATTCTCACACTATTAATTTATTCTGAATTTAAAGCTTTTAGTAACATAGGTCTGTGAAAAGACACTCAAACAGGTTTTAAACATAGGATCCAGGAGACAGATATGGTCTGTTTCTGTTATTTATTCAGCCTATATGACAGATTAAGATTTTGCAGAATGCAAGTTTTCATTAAAAGAAGCCTATCTCTAGCTCTTACTATTGTAAAGAAAATCTTAAAAATATGAAACGTGTAGCCTATACATAACTGAGGCAGCGTGGTTTTCCTGAATCCGTACACAGCCTGAAATAACAGCTCTAAGAGATGTGAACTAGTCATCTAATTGGGATGCAACTCTTCAATCATGTCATGAGCCATATTTTACAATAATAAAGGTACATGACTGAGCATGTAATTTGCATGGTTATCACCACTTTGTCAACAAATTAGTTAATTGCGTGCACAAAAAAAACAAATAATTGTAAACAGCAATTTGTCTTCTCAATAGAATTAATTTGGTACCCTTACTGTAAATAATTGAATATGCTGTACACCACAACAAAGAATATATGGCAATGAAGGCAACAACAGTGTGAGTCCTAGTAGTCTCCCCCATTCTAACGCAGCATTGATGGCATTAACAATCCTTGGTCTCTTGACAGCCATGCTGGGCAACCCACCTTCCTCCATCAGAGTGAAGTAGGATGGAATTTTTTCAACAAATATGTTATGGGCCAAAAATACACTTTTGACTGAGCTGAAACTATTCATAAATTTGACCAAGTTAGTTTGGGCCAGCTTCAGAGAAGTGAGAGACAGCATGTCTGTCCATCCATGAGCCTAGCAGTTAGAACACTTACCTGGGATGTGGGAGATGTGTATTCAAATCTATCCTCTAAATCAGGCAGACAGAAGATTTGAATCCACAATTCCTACCTCCCAGCGAGAGGCTTAATCACCAGGGAACTGTCATTTTCGCTAACTCTCTCTCTTTGGCCCAATGAATATTTAAGTATTTATACAGAGGAGAACACCTTTCACAGGAGGGCCTGAGGGTATGGCTACACTTGAAACTTCAAAGTGCTGCCGCAGCAGCACCACAGTAGCGCTTTGAAGTGCGAGCGTGGTTGCAGCGCCAGCGCTGGGAGAGAGCTCTCCCAGCGCTGCACGTACTCCACATCCTGATGGGGTTTAGCTTGCAGCGCTGTGAGACGTGCTCCCAGCGCTGCGGCACTGTTTACACTGGCGTTTTACAGCACTGTATCTTGCAGTGCTCAGGGGGGTGTTTTTTTCACACCCCTGAGAAAGTTGCAGTGCTGTAAAGCGCCAGTGTAGCCAAGGCCTCAGAGTGACTCATCTCAGAATTGTCTATACTAGCCTGGTGGTTAGAATGCTCATCTAGGAGGGTACAGTTCTGAGTTGAATCCCTGAGCCAGTGTGTGGATTCAAACCTTGGTCTTCTCCGTCCCAAGCAAGTGCCCTAACCACTAGAGGTCACACACATATTTGCTGACAAATTCTGAACATTTTCAGAATCTATCTACTGTTTCTGATTTTTCGGTTTGCAGGTTGAACCAACAAATAAATTATTTACCCAGCTCTAGATGTAAGAGTATGTCTACACTACGGGATTATTCCAATTTTACATAAACCAGTTTTGTAAAACAGATTGTATAAAGTCGAGTGCAAGTGGCCACACTAAGCACATTAATTCAGTGGTGTGCATCCATGTACTGAGGCTAGCGTCAATTTCTGGAGCGTTGCACTGTGAGTAGCTATCCCATAGCTATCCCACAGTTCCCGCAGTCTCCCTCGCCCATTGGAATTCTGGGTTGAGATCCCAATGCATGATGGTGCAAAAACAGTGTCACACCAAAAAAAGAAGAGAGAGAGAAATATGAGTCAGTCCTGCTAGAATAATGCGGAAGACAGATACATAAATCTAATGAGCAAGAGTAGCAAACCACTCTGAGTCAGAGCCCAGGAGATCTGGCTGGAGAGCAAATGATGTTAGTCTGCCAATGTACTAAATCATTTGAATTGAATGCCGGACACAGAGAATCGTACGACTGCTCTTATCTAATGGCAGTTAGTCATACATCGCACATCTGCACCCATCACAGCACTCTCCGAGGTAGCCACGTGTCGCCGGTCTGAGCAATCCTTGAAGGAGCCCACATTTGTGTGATGAAGTCATAAAGAATGCATGGGAATAAGAACATAGACTTTATAGCAAGATAAAATGAATCTGGGAAGGCAAGCCTCCAGCTGCTATGATAGTCCAAGGCAGGAACATTAAAGGGGCGGTGGGAGAGGAGCGCAGCCTCGCTGCTATGATAGTCCAGGAGTCAGAATCTTTTCGTTAAGACACAAAAGGTGGTGGGATGGGATGGAGTCTAGGCTCCAGCGCTATGATGAGAGATGGTTACCAGCATTGTTGTATGTCTCCAGGAATGACAGGTGAGGTCATTCCCATTTGTTACCCAGGGACCCTAGCGACTATCTGAGGCGAAGCCAGGAAGCAACGTCATGGGATGATGAATGGTTTTCACCTCATGGTTTGTATACATCCCTGCCATAAGATAAGGAGTGGGAGGAGATGACTGCTGTTCGCGCTGCAACTGCGTCTACAGCCATGCAGTAGACAATACAGTGACATTTGAAAAATGGCAATGAAAACTGATTGTTCTCTTTTCTTTCATGGGGGGGAGGGGGGTCAATTGGACGGAGATATACGCGCTGAACCACCTCGGACAATGTTTTCTGACCCTACAAGGCATTGGGAGCTCAGTTTCAAGAATGCAAATGCTTTTCGGAAAGACTTCTGGGGCGTGGAAGTAGCTGGAGTCCTCAGTCAGCCTCGCTCTCCATGAGCATCCATTTGATTTTTTGGCTTCGTTGCGCTTGTTCACGCAGCCTTGTGCTGAGTCCCTGCTGGAGCCTTTGTCTATCATAGCTGGAAGATTTTTTCGGAAATTGCTGTGGCATGTTTGTCTTCTGTAAGCAGAGTCTGATAAACAGATTTTGTCTCTCCCTATCAGCGATCTAGATACAGTATTCGTCATCATACGGTCCATGACTGGAGCCCTTTTTGGATTTGGGGACGCATCGCTCACCCGTGCTGATCAGAGCTCGCACGCTGGGTAAACAGGAAATGAAAATTCAAAAGTTCACGGGCTTTTATCTGTCTACCTGGTCAGTGCATCTGAGTAATGTGCTTTCGCAGAGTGGTGCACATGGTGCATGTGGGATACCGCCCGAGAGGCAAGACGTCGATTGCGGCGATACTAACCATAGATCCGATCATTGGGCATACCCATGTTGCAGTGGTAACGTCTCGTCGTGGTCCCATATTCACAGCTATGAATTACTTTTCATCTGAAAATTGTGTTTCTGCCTAAATTTGATGTTTACATAGTTATTCCTCTGAAATTTATTTCTATATGAAAATGCCACAAGCATGTTTATTTCACAGAACCAAGTACACAACCAGTTTTAATCAGACAGCAAAGGGAAAAGCAGCAGGACCTCTTTTAGAGTCAATATCTTGATTCGCATTAGTTATGACACCTTAAATGTCTTAAGCTTGTCTTAGTCTTGAATTGGTACTTGTGTTCTTGTAAGACACCCCTATACATAGCTGTAAGGTTCTATGGAGATAAACATTACTATGTATTTTTGAGATATATATTGTTTTTTCAGTTACTACTTTCAAACCCAAGTCAGAGACGGACCTCATCACCAGGCATTAGAACCTTAACATTGAAATTATATACTTGCGGATACACTTTGTGTAAACATACATGGAATACTACGAGAAGAATTGAATCTTGCCCAGTTTTAAAACACAACAGTGAAGGACTCGTCTTATTTGTGACAAACGCTCGTTCACAAAAAAAAGGTCTACCAATGACGTATGGTCCTCCAGGTGAGGATTAGCCTTTTTAGGGTTCTGTATAATCAAGGAGAGTGGACGAGGTTAGGCCAAATATAGGAAACCAGTGCTGAATCTAATTTTTGTGACATAGACACCGTAGAGAGGTTAGGGGAATTAGAAAATACACCTCTACCTCCGGTTATAACGTTGTCCTGGAGCCAAAGATCTATTGCGTTTTAGATGAACCTATTAATGAATTTGCTTTGTCCAATGGGATACGCAAACCCCCTCTCTTCCCCCCGGAGCACTGGTTTACCCGTGTATATCCGAATTCATTGTCATACTCGGTAATAGAGTGTTATAATTTAGTAAGAGATTAATTAGACAGCAGAGTTCCAGGCTCTGCCAATGTAACATCTTCAACGGGTGCCCCCTGTTGGTTTGGCGTTCTTTCAGAAAGGTTTCTGTTTACGCATCGGCCTGGTTCTACCCTATGCTTTACCAAATTTTAGCCAGTTTAAACCGATTTAACCCTGCACCCAGTCCACCACAACGACGGCCCTTTATATCGATATAAAGGGCTCTTATAATACCAGTTTCTAGTACTCCTCCCCG
>NC_133770.1:167598493-167615464 GCF_003597395.2 Chelonoidis abingdonii | reverse complement strand
CGCACGGATTCTGGGTAAATGTCATCACTCATCCTTCTCGTGCAAAGCAATGCGCCAGACGATTTTATGCCCTTTTTTCCTGGATTGCCTGGCAGCCGCCATAGCATGGCACCATGAGCGTGTTTTGCCTTTGTCCAGTCGGGGAGGAGTACAGAAACTGGTTTAAAGAGCCCTTTATATCGATATAAAGGGCCTCGTTGTGTGGACGGGTGCAGGGTTAAATCGGTTTAACACTGCTAAATTTGGTTTAAACGCATAGTGTAGACCAGGCCTAAGATGCCTTAAACAAAACCTTTTGAAAGCAACCCAAACCAACAGGGGGCACCGTTGAGATTTACATGCAGGACACTGAACATCTGCTGTCTATACATCTCTACCTAAATATAACACCACCCGATATAACATGAATTCGGATATAACGCGGTAAACCAGTGCTCCGGGGGGAAGAGAGGGGGGTTGCGTACTCCATTGGATCAAAGCAAATTCAATATAATACGGTTTCATCTAAAACGCAATAAGATTTCTTGGCTCCCAAGGACAACGTTATACCGAGGTAGAGGTGTATTTCTAATTCCCCTACCTCTCTAGGTGTCATGTAACAAAAATTAGATTCACACTGGTTCTCCCTATATTGGCCTAACCTCTCCACTCCTCCCTTGATTTATACAGAACCCTAAAAAGGCTAAATCCTCACCTGGAGAACATACAGATCATTGTAGACCTTTGTTTTTGTGAACAGGTTTGCACAAAAAGACGAGTCTTTCACTGTGTTTTAAAACTGGCAAGATTCCAATTCTTCTTGTGTATTCCATGTAATGTTTACACAAATGTACCAATATATATTTCAAATGTAAGGTTCTAATCCTGGTGAATGAGGTCCCGTCTCTGACTTGGTTTGAAAAGTAACTGAAAAAACAATATATACCTCAAAAATACATGGTAATGTTATCTCCATAGAACCTTCAGCTAGTGTATCACGGGTGGTCTACAAGAACACAAGTACAAATTCAAGGACTAAAGACAAGATTAAAACATTTAATGTAATAAACTTAATGAGAATCAAGATATCTACCTCCTTAAAGTCCTCTGCCTGCTTTTCCTTTGCTTCTGGTCTAAAACTGTTGTGTACTGGTTCTGTGAACTATTAAACAGTTGCTGAATTTCATATTAGAAATAATTCAGAGGAATAATAATTGTAACCATCAATTTAGGCCAGAAAACACAATTTTCAGATGAAAAGTAAGTCATGTGAAATGGGACCCCATCAAGCAGCTTCTGGGCAGCAAGCAGCAAAGAGCTACTATTAGCATGTCTGAAGCTCCATTGACACTGGGACTGTTCTTAAGTCCTTCACAGCCATAAATCAGTAACCATAGCATTTGTCCTTACTCCGATCATCCATGGACTCAGTACCAAGCAATTGGTTATTTATAAGTTTTCACATTCCCTATCAATGTTCAAGGAGCTTTTGGGCGGGGATTTTACTTCCTCTTTTCAAATTCAGTAAAGGCTTGAACTGAGAGGCTTAGGTTGGATTTCAGCTGTTAAAAACTCTAAATACAAATAATCTTCCAACCTGCTCCATTGCCAAAAGCTGAGATCCAGGACAGACAGAAAGCAATTTATGGTGAAGAGAGGCTAGAAGAAGAGTCCCGAAAGAGTGCTCTAATGGCTAAATGTGGAGACTGTGGAGTAAGCGCAGCTTTGGCCACCCTCCAGTTTAATTCATCTTAGGCCTTGTCTTCACTAGGAAAAAAGGAGCATTTTGCCACATATTAGCTTTAGGCTTCCCCCCAGTTAGTGTTTACCTCAACCTGCTAACGTGAAAACTAAAACAGCCCTGTCCACACTAGGATGTTACCATATGTCTGCTAATATATGGTAAAACACCTATTCTTCCTAGTGTGGATGCACACTTGGATTGGGAGAGCTACCTTTCTATTTAGGTACTTTCTAACCCCCATTACCTTAGCATCTGTTGCCTCCCAATCTGAAAGAATAATAATAATCTCTCTTCCTTCCCAGCCTGTAAGAGAAATAATTTGATTAGTTTATAGGCAGTTTGTGTGAGTGAGTGGGTGTGTTGGGTATCCATTTGTGTGTGAAGAAATTATTGAAGGGAAATTAAATTGAAGAGATGAGATTTACATTTAGAAACCAACTTAATTACATTGGTACAACTTTATTGTAGACAAGATCTTAGTTCTGAATAGGGAGAGGCTTGGTGTCGCTCATCTCTTGCAGAAGTGAGTTTCAAAGTGTAGATCTGGCCCCTGTGAAAGTTCTGTCCCTCACACTCATGAGCCTTCTACTATTGGTCAACAGTTTCACTGTTTGTGGGGAAAGCAACTGTTGTGGGAGGTCATCACTGTGGACACAGAGATGATTTCTTCGGTAGCCAGGACCATTTGCATGGAGGGTTTTGAATATCTGAACCGATATCTTGAAACAGACTCTGTATTTAGTGAGGACTAAATACAGAGCAAGGAACACTGGGGTGATGTGTCCACTAAGAAGACAACTGCATTTTGTACTGATTGATGATTTTCCAGGTGTGAAGCTTCATTCCTAGATACGAGTTGCAATAAAGGAGCCTGGAGGTACATTCATGGACACTACAAATTCTATTAGGCCAAATCTCATGTCTGCTTTTCCCTTCTAAAAACTGTTTTGTTTTTCTATTGCAAGTAAACTCAGCCAGAAAGAAATTTCTGTTAATCTATCGAGGAAGATAAAAACACAACAAATACTAGATTACATTTACTTTTTAGTTGCAAAAGTATATAGATGTAAATTACCTGCCTCTCTCATGCTCCTGGCAAATTGGTAACGTGGCCCTTGATGGTGAAATCTGAATGACCCTAAATTAGCAATTGGGTTTCTAGTACAGGCAACACAACAGAAATATAGAAAAAGGGGTATGGATGAAATGTAAATGATGACTCAAGTGTTTTCGTCTATGACTTGATTATGCTATGTTTAAATATATGTTGAATTAATCAGTTCTCAGTCAGAGACAAGTAGCAGAAAGGAACACATCATTTTACTGCTCATTAAATAGATTTTGGCAACTTGTACTCAGACATTTTTTAGCTTCAGTTTATGCCCTTTTCTTTCTCTGCCTGTTACTTTGGCAAATGCATTCCTGACACCCACATTCCCTCCATCCTTTAAAAATGGATATCCCTCAGTAATACCCTCGTCTCTTCTAGGGAATACAAACCCTCTCCTATAACCTTGGCTTACATATGTACCCTCTGAGAGTTTTAGCACCCTCATTGCTCTTTGACTCACTGGTGCCTTTTTGGGATGTGCCTAGCATAGTGTGAGCACTACTGGAAACAAGAGTAATCTTCAATATCCTCTTTGCTACACGAAACCCTGAACTGTGTCCAGCACTCCAGGTTTGGTCTCATTGCCCCTGTGACCCCTTCTCATTCCTGCTTTATCCCTCTATCACTACCTCCTTTTTCCTCTTTGATTTCTTGTTGGCTGAGCTGGTAAATTTAGTTTTCTGTTATCATTGTTCGCCAGACCTTTCTTCTAATCAGTGCCTTGCTGATGGGGATAATTTAGGGGAGAATTCATTTTATCCTTTTCAGTCCTACCTCTATTATTTTATTATATTTTTCTACATTAAAACACAAAAGTCCCTTGTCGGCTCCAGCCTACATTCAGTTCTGTGCCTTTCAATCCAAAGCCCTGCTCTATGGTACCAGCTGGTCTTCTGAGTTATGTCTTCAGCAAATTTGCACATCTTGCATATTCCCTTTTCTGTGTCATTGATATATTGTGAGCAAAACTGGGCCCAACAGCAATGCCTGCAACATTTTACTTGTCACACCTCTGCCACCTGATCTGTAACCATTTACTATAATTCTCTTATCTCTGTTACTAAGTCAATTGTTATTCAATTGAGGATTACAGTTGCTAATATTAGATAGCCTTTTATTTTGCTGCTTCACTACTGTCTGTTCTCATTGTCACTTTCCAAAAGCAATTAATCAAGTGTGTTAAACATGCCTTCACTTTTGGAAATCCCTGGGTACTGTCTTTCTCTTACAACATACTGGTTTAAGAAGGGCACCCTTTCTGGCCTCCTGAATGAGCTGCATACATACAATACATGTAGCAGAGTAATACCTACCTGCTTCACTGTGCAAGCCAGTTAATTATACATAAACACAAACAGCCCTTTGTTATCTGTCCATCTGAAGATCATTTCTCCCTCCTTATGGTGAAGTCATCTGCTTTTTTTTCCATCTCGGCTCTAGAGTTGGCGATGCCAGGAATATTTCTTTCTTTTCCTTTGTAAATCCAGAATATAAATCACCTTTTATTAGTGAGCCTTCTAAATTAGTTCAGTGACTGTTACCCTCTTTCAATACAACATGCACACATGGTGAGCTATTGAAGCACTATATCAATGAAAGGAGTTGTTATTGTATCACAAGAACAATTATCCTTAATATAGCATCAAAGATGTACATGGAGCTGATCAGCAGATAATATGTGCCTCTGCCCTGAGGAGCAGGTTCTCATCATTACAGTGCTACCATACAAAAGCTTCTCATTATTATACCGCTGTTTTATCACCAGTGTCCTAACTCGGCCTTAAATACATTCCAAATAACTTGCAAAATAAATTTAAACAACATGCCCAGCGGCTTCCTTAATGAGAGGTGTATTCCAGGTATACATGGCAGAAACATGGACCTCTGAGTCTGATAGCTAGGACATAAGAACTATACACCCATTGGGAGGTATTTACAGTAGTTTTATGGCCACCTTCTGACAGCTCTACATGATGCCACATGATCCATCCCCTGTCACCCATTCCCAGCTTCTGGCAATCAGAAGCTAGGGACACCATCCCAGCCCATCCTGACTAATAGCCACTGATGGACCTATCCTCCATGAACTTATCTAGTTCTTTCTTGAGCCCTGGAATAGTCTTTGGCGTTCACAACATCCTCTGGCAAGGAGTTCCACAAGTTGACTGTGTGTTGTGTGAAAAAAAACTTCCTTTTGTTTGTTTTAAACTTGCTGCCTATTAATTTTATTTAGTGACTCCTAGCTCTCACGTTCTGAGGAGTAAATAACACTTTCTTATTTACTTTCTCCACACCAGTGATGATTTTATAGACCTCTATCATATCCCCCCCTTAGTCATCTCTTTTCCAAACTGAAAAGTCCCAGTCTTATTAATCTCTCCTCATATAGAAGTCATTCCATACCACTAATAATTTTTGTTGCCCTTTTCAAAAACTTTTCCAATTCTAATATATCTTTTTTGAGATGGAGTGATCACATCTGCACGCAGTATTCAAGATGTGGGCATACCATGGATTTACATAGAGGCAACATGATATATTCTGTCTTATTATCTACGCCTTTCTTAATGATTCCCAACATTCTGTTCGCTTTTTTGACCTTCACTGCACATTGAGTGGATGTCTTCAGAGAATTATTCACAGTGATTCCAAGATCTCTTTCTTGAATGGTAACAGCTAATTTAGACACCATCATTTTATATATATAGCTGGGATTATGTTTTCCAGTGTGCATTAGTTTGCATTTATCAACATTGAATTTCATCAGCCATTTTGTTCCCCAGTCACTCAGTTTTGTGAGATTCTTTTCTAGGTCTTTGCAGTCTGGTTGGGACTTAACTATCTTGAGTAGTTTTGTATCATCTGCAAATTTTGCCACCTCACTGTTTACCCCTTCTTCCAGATAATTTATGAATATGTTGCATAGGACTGGTCCCAGTACAGACCCCTGGGGGACAACACTACTTACCTCTCTCCATTCTGAAACCTAACCATTTATTCCTACCCTCTGTTTACTATCTTTTAACGAGTTACCAATCCATGAGAGGACCTTCCCTCTGATCCCATGACAGCTTAGTTTGCTTAAGAGCCTTTGGTGATGGACCTTGTCAAAGGCTTTCTGAAAATCTAAGTACACTGTGTCCACTGGATCCTCCTTGTCCATGCTTGTTGACCCCCCTCAAAGAATTCTAGTAGATCAGTAAGACATGATTTCCCTTTACAAAAACCATGTTGTCGTTTCCCAAACAAATTATGTTCATCTATGTCTCTGACAATTAATGCTTTTTGAGTTCCTGAGGGTTTGTCTACACTTAAAATGCTGCAGTGGCACTGCTGCAGCTGTAGCACTTCAGTATAAACACTACCTATGCTGATGGGAGAAGTCCTCTCATCACTGTAGGCCTCCCCAAGAGGCAGTAGCTAGGTTGATAGGAGAATTCTTCCATTGACCTAGTGCTGGTCTACACCAGGGTTAGGTCAATATAGCGATGTCTCTCAGGGGTATGGATTTCCCTGAGAAACATAGCTATACTGTTGTAAATTCCTAATGTAGACCAGGCCTTAATTGTGCATTTCTTACCCGAGAGAGGCAAGGTGAGTGAGGTAATATATTTTATTGGACCAACTTCTGTTGGGGAGAGAATCTGGTCCAATAAAAGATATGACCTCACACAGTCTGTCTCTGTAATATCCTGGGACTGACATGGCTACAACTACAACTATACTGCACGCAACATTTCTTATCTTGACATCTTTGGATTTCTTTCAAGTGTAACCTTAACTAGGAATTTTGTGGATTTATATGCTTCAGTTGGGGATAATTATAATATCCCTATTAGTTATATTTTTACCCTTGATTTACTAATATGTATTCTCAAACTCAGTTCCACCTTCATGTAGGTTTTATTTTGTCTGCAAATACATATATGACTCCCTTTTAAGAACTATCCCCACTATCTCTGCAGAAAAGTCCTTTCCCCTTCCCCAAGATCAGGGGTGAGGCATACTGGATGGTCAGTGTTTGTGGAAAGCTTGCCCTGCTGTTCTGCTTTAGCTAAACAGAAGACTAAGCCAACACCTTTCACAAGTACTAAATCTACACAATTTTTTAAAGCCAAAGGTTGTATACAAATTAGCTGATTAAATCATTTGCACAAAATGTTTCACATGGAACTGCACAAAATTTAGTAGCTATAATCATTCCCTATTTTCTGCACAAGTCAACAGCAGTGCTGGGCATTTGCGAATACCGAGGCATTGCTATGAAAAAAGGCCAAAAGGTAAATGAACTCTAGAATAAAGCATGAAAGCTCACTGACATGGCCACATAACTGCATTGTAACAAACTGTAAAAACTCCACGACTTTTCACAAACATAATTAAATCAGTGTCTAATTGGGATCATTAGGGCTTTTATCTTCTGCTCTCTATTGGATAAAATTGAGAGTTCCTGCAGTTTGAAAGGGTCTTATCTGTATTGATGAAGTCTGCCCCAAATATTATGAGTTGGTCTACAGACTTTTTGATTGTGAGCTGAATGCAGAAGGTCATCTTTTCTGCAGTGGTTTTTCATCTCTAGAATGGTCAAAAGTTTCAGTCTTTCCTTCCAGACTTTGACATTTTCATAGTAACCTAACTGATCTTGCCCAGGAGAACCAAAACGAACTGTTCTCCCCCATCCCTTTCTTAGTACAAAGACCACACAGGCCTCCTCAACCCCTAAGGAACTGGCCAGTCTTGAAGCAATGAAGATTAGCCAATGTCCTAAAGTTTATTAATTGCTCTTAGTTTATTCATTGTACAACAGCCAGAATCCTTCAGCAAGGAGAGATTTAAAATAAAGATGTATTATTTATTATAGTATATTTATATTTTCTATTATACATTAAGGTCCTGACCACTCATTAACATTAAATATCCTGTGATGCTTTTCATAACATTATGGATATTAACCCAGATGTCCTGGCCAAATTCCAGCTTAGGAACTACATCCTGCCTTCCTAAATGCCCCCTCTGCAGCTGGATATAGGATTCCTCTTCACTCCCTCTTCAAAACTGTTATGCAGTGTTAGTGTGTACTGTCAGACAGCAGCTGCCTTTGACCTCAAAGCAGATGCACGTCAGTTTTGGGTGAAGTGATCCTTAAGTAAAGCTTGTGTATCGGTTTAAGTCTGTAAACTATTTGGGATCCTTGGCTGAAAAGAGCTCTCAGGGGTAAGAAGAATAAAGAGCCAATTTAAATGCCATATCATCATTACGCCTCTAATATAGCAGAGCTATGGGTCAATGGGTTGAGAACTCTATGTCTGCACAGATCTCACCTTTACATGGATTTTGAGAGAGTTGGATGTTAATTGATCCTAATGGATAATATGTTTATACTAGTAGATTTTATTTGAAGGAGAAACCGTAAACATTTGATATTCAACATAAGGATCTATGTGAACAAAAGCAACATTATTACCAGGTGAAAATGGCTACAGAATAGCAAGGAATGGATAGTAATGCATGCTATTTTTAATAACCATAATATTTGTGGCATTAATGATGCCATACATATTATTATTATCACCAAAATTACTATTAAATAAATACCGTTTGGTTTTGGGTAAACCCCTAAACAAATGGGGTATTTGTTATCGCAATACTTTTCTCTTTTTAAAAGAAACAAGTTTTCCTGCATTGGCTAAGCCTGCTACAGAGCTGTGCCAAACAGAAGATACAGCAGTAAACTCTGTAAAGAGTTCTGTACAGGTCTTTTTTCTCTATAACTTTGTCATGAAAAATCATGTACACTTCTTTCCCAAGGCAACTTTATCTTAAACAATAAAATAATTAAAGAGCCCTGCCCAGGCAAAGAAAAGCAATGTTAATATTACTATTTTCTATTCATCTATTTCTAGGG
Source organism: Chelonoidis abingdonii (assembly GCF_003597395.2). Taxonomy (NCBI): domain Eukaryota; kingdom Metazoa; phylum Chordata; order Testudines; family Testudinidae; genus Chelonoidis; species Chelonoidis abingdonii. Next base: position 167,606,725 of record NC_133770.1, on the reverse strand, counting down.
TGATCAGATGTCCCGATTTTACAGGGACAGTCCCAATTTTGGGATCTTTTCTTATATAGGCTCCTATTACCGTCCCGACTCCGTCCCGATTTGTCACATTTGCTGTCTGGTCACCCTATTTCCAAAATCTTGCCATTCTTTTTGCATTTTTCAAAAAAACCCAAATAATTGTACATCTTTTATCTGCAAAAGTTCTCATGCCAACTCATAAGCAGCCCTACAGTAAATTAATGAGCACACAACAAAACAATTTTCGTCAAGAAAATAGATTTCCATTTCAAGTTTCCAAGGAGTTATGGAAAAATAATCATAAAATTATTATGTAAGATACCTTGACAAGATCCTGTGAGCTCTTCTGGCCTTTGAGAGACACCTGGATCAGTTGGGACGCTACTCTGAAATTCAGACTTTTCCAAGAATGTTCTGGTGTCCTGCTAGTACCTGTGGAGAGCAATTTGCTGTTACACAACTGTTTACTGCTGCAGAAATGCAGCTTGACTGCTTCTGAGCTGTCAAAGTGGAGACCATATTTCATTCTAAACTAAATAAATGCTCTTCCCAGGATTGCTGGGGATTTTACTATAAACCTAAAGAGGAAACTAAAAGGAGAAGAGTCCAGTGAAAGATTCTTCCAGCGCTGAATTCAGAGTGTTGTTGGTTAGTATAGGAAGAGCCTGAGGAATCAAAGGTCAGCAAAAAGCCATAGCTAAGAAGTTCATATCGCAATGAAAGATGAGTGCAGCCGCAGCCAAAGGACTGGGCATTTGAGAAATGATGTTGCCAAAGTGTACATTATCTTGATGGGTAAAACAACTTTTTATTATCTGCAGCATGCCATATGCAATGATCTTGCCAGTGTAACTGTCAGTTTGTGCTGTGAAAATGGAAAGCAGGGTGAGGGGGAGAATAGGCAGTACTTCACTTCTGAAAAAATTTGTTATTTTGATTGTATCACTTTGAACATTTTATAATTTGATATAATAAATCCAACCTAATGTAATCAGAGAAAGGCATCATTTAGTTTCACGTCTGTGTGTTCAATCCTCTCAGTTTCACTTTTCTTACCTTCAATTCCCAGAAATTATCCTCACCTCTTAATTACCTTTCTCACATTCAGCACCACAGCTCTGGGACGACAGGACCTGTGCAGCACTCCCACACCTGAGTCATGTGGGCTTGGGGGGAAAAGACACCGCAGGAAGGAGCCAGCTTGGAGAGAGGAGGGGAGAGGAAAGGGAGGAGGCCGAGAAATTCTTAAGCCTGCAAGAGCAGATGCAGAAGTTGCTGGAACAGGGACTTGTGGACACGGATGTCAGAATCCTTTCTGCTTTCGGACTCTGCCCTTCAGCTGCTTACTCCAACAACTTCTGTCCCCCTTCTGTCTCTTCCGCCTGCCCTGAATGCTTCCCTCCCTGCCTTCGCCTGCCCACTGTGTTTCCATTTAGCTAATCCCATAACAATTCCCCTGAAGAATTAAACAACAACCCATCAGATCCCCACAAAACAATCTTGACACCAGCATGACATTTGCAAACTATCATTGTGCTTGTGTGTTCAGTCTTTACCCCTAACCTTTGCCTGTGCTGTCAATTTAAACTGAAAACCCTTCAGGGCAGGGACTATCTATTACTCTGTACAGTGCCTAGCACAATGGGACCTTGTTCTCAGTTGCTCCCCAGACAGTATCATAATGCAAATAATAAATAGTTACTCACCCAAACAGTCCCTTTTAACTTGGATAAATTATTGTAGTTAGTGTTAAACAAGTGCCTCTTGCCCCAAAAGAGAAGTTTCTGAATTCAAGACATTAAATGGAAAGAAAATTAGAAAAAGTCGCAAGTTTACTTTAGTAATTCCCTGTCTCAAAACACCTTACAATAATAGGACAAACCTATTCTTGCTTTTATTAAAATATATATTTAAATACAAGAAGGTCCATCCAAAACTACAGAAGATCCATGTCCTGCAAGTTATTGGTCAAAATCATAAAACTGTCTGTAACACTGTATAGATAAAATTGTGCTTCCATGAATATACAAATCAAAAGTCAGATCTAAAGCAAACTAAACTTTCTAAAAAGAACAAGAGTACTTGTGGCACCTTAGAGACTAACAAATTTATTTGAGCATAAGCTTTCGTGAGCTACAGCCCTACTTCATCGGATGCTGTAGCCCACAAAAGCTTATGCTCAAATAAATTTGTTAGTCTCTAAGGTGTCACAAGTACTCCTGTTCTTTTTATGGATACAGACTAACACGCGTGCTATTCTGAAACCTAAAGTTTCTAAGGAACTGTGAATAACACAGGGAATGAGAGCATATGGTACAAAAGAAAAAATCAAATCAAACTTGCAAAGACAAACGACATCATCTAGAGTCAATGTCCTGAATCCTGGAAAAGGAGATTCTCCTTGGATCTTAGGTGTGCTAGTTCAGCATCATAGAGGTCCAGCACAGATAAGAACCAAGCCCCAATCTTGCAATTAGAGCCATGAAGAAGAGTCCTTGTGCTCATACAGAGCCCCACTGACTTTGAGACCTAAGTTGGTATACAGATCCTGAGTCTTTCCAGGACAGAAGGCTTGTCTTTCTGGTAACACATATCAGCTTGTAATGTATTACCTTTGCAGGGAAAAAATAATAAAAGGATGAGGTAACATCAGAAACTCAACACGAATTACAGTCCCAAAATATTTGAGCTAGAGAGCATCCCCAAAACATTCGCTCTTCGTAGGCCATTTCTACACTATCGGTGGTACAGTGCTGCAACTATAACACTGTAGTGCCATAGTGTAGATGCTTCCTACAGCAATGCAAAGGGTTTTTCCATCAATGTAGGTAATCCACTTCCCAGGGCAGTGGTAGCTAGATTGATAGAGAAATTCTTCTGTCAATGTAGCCATGTCTACATTGGTGGGTAGATGAGCTTAACTATGATGCTAAGGGTTTTTTCACACCTCTGCGTGCCCCACCTGTGTTGACTTAAAAGTTAACAGTAGATCAGGCCTTACTCTTTTACACCCTCTGCAACAAAAGACTGAGGCCTGGGCTTCACTTAAAACTTAGGCTGGCACAGCAAGGCTGCTCAGGGTCTGAGAAATCCACACTTCTGAGCACCGTAGCTATGCAGAGTGCACCCCTGGTGTAGACGCAGCTAGGGCAACGGAAGAATGCTTTCGCCAAGCTAGTTGCCATTGCTCAGGGAGGTAAAAACAGTCTTCAGTTTGTTCCATCTTCATCATGCCAGCACAACTCGCAGACTGAATGTTTATCTGAATGGTCAGAAGGTGAAGCATGAAGTAGAACTGGTCTATCTAGGTGTGATCTTAGACAGCACACTGAGTTACCATGTCCACCTGAAGAAGACAACAGCTAAACTTACAATCTTCTTAGCAAACTGCAGGTTCATCATGGGGTGCTCGTGCTCCAACTTCGCAGACTTCAGCTCTTGCCACTTCATAATCGGTGGTAGAGTACTGTGCACCAGTTTGGAGCTGATCATCACACACCAGACTGGTGGATTCGCAGTTACATGCTGCCATGTGTATCATCTCCGGCACCCTGCATCTAACTCCACTCCCATGGCTTCCAGTTCTGAGCAATATTACTCCTCCTCATAACAGATGAGAGGACAAGAGCCAGGCAGGCAGGTGTGGGGAGCCACGGCAGACTCTCTACCTGCCTGTGGTGCAAGGGGCCTAAGCCATCCCTGGCCCGTGTCCCTGCTCCCAGGGCTTCCCACCCGCCCAGGGCAGATGGAGGGTCTGCGACTCCATGGCTCCTCACAGCTGCCCACGCAGCTGTTACTATGGCCAGGCTGCAGCTCCAAGGCCCTCCCTGCTGTCCGGAGCCAGGTTGGGGAGAGCTGCGTGGGCAGCTGTGCGGAACCAGCATGGAGTTGCTGACTCTCTTCCTGCATCGGGTGGCCCGAGAGTGGGGACATGGGCCAGGGATTGCTTTCAGGTCCACACTCCCTGGGCAGGTGGAGGGTCCACCGAGGCTCTCCACAGCTGCCCGGGTTCCCTGGCCGGGCTCCACACTGGTTTGGCCATGGCATGGAGCCTTGAGAGGAAGAGGAGGGGAAGTGAGTGGGGTCTGCCCGGGCGAAAAGTGGGAGGGCCAGGCCCGTCCACTTTCAACAAGTAGGAGGGCTATGACCCACTAGTTCTGGCACCACTGGCCCAGGGCCCCACCCACAGGGGAAGGAAGAGCCGCAGCAGAGTGCAGTGGGAAGCAGGACGGAGCCTGGGGGTGGAGTGTGGGTGGGGCCATGCAGGCAGTTTGAGTAGGCTGAGCCTTCCCCTGACTTTGATGCCCACTGCCCTGCCCAAAACAGGACATAGCTATCGACTTTTCATTAATTTACTGGTACTAGAAGAGGTAGTAGTACAACAAAGAGATGTAGCATTATCTGGGTTTCATTTTCATTCATTCATTCAAACAAACTGCTCTGCATGGCCTACTCTTGCCTGTGTACATAGGGGTGGTTCCTTGAATCCTCCTGAGAGATTTCAATGAAACATTCATGGAGGTACTCTGCAGTCCTCTCCTGAAGGTTTCTACGGATGGCAGCATTATTTCTTCCTCAAGGGTAGAACACTTTCCCATGCTAGTCAGCTGTAACTTCGGCAGGCACCATTATAGTACACAGGCTAGCAGTATCCGGGCCCAGACAGCTTCGGGATGCCAGCAGCAGCTGTGTTCTCCATGCCTTTGTTACACTCAGGAGTGAGATATCAGCTAAAATGACCACTGCCTGTGGAAAATGGCGCCAGTATTCAGTACCATTGCTCAGTACTCATAGTTGCATGCAGCTGAGCAATTCCCTCCTCATCTCCCTTACTCCTGGTAGGCTATACTCACCACAACTGGTGCTGTGAGTGGAGCCATGCACAAGCACTCTGAAGCAGAAGTGTCAATAAGCATGTCTTATTTAAATCTTTAGGGGAGCAATGGACGGGAGCGCTGAATCTTAACTTTTACTTTCTGTTGTGACTATATTGACAATGCTACCTCTGTGTGTTTTACCTGCAGCTGCTGCTGTTGTGGCCTTCAGGGGTTCCCTTTCCACACCTATAGGAAGGGGAGTCAGATAAGGAGAAAAAAGAGGATGACTCAGGATGACATGTTCAGTGCAATCCTGCAAGCCGGTGCTGCATCAGACTGTGAGCACAGGGCCTGGAGGGTGAACACTGCAAACAGCCTGGAGAAGGAAAGAGCAAACAGAAGGATTAGGAATTTCAGCAGTAAAAGGAGAGGGAGATGCACCAGGATGTTATGGGGCTTCTCCGGCAGCAAACACAGATGCTGCAGACTCTTTTGGACCTACATGTTCGACAGTTATAGGCTCCCCTCCCATAGCAGTCCATGGAGAATATTACATCATCTCCCTAAAGCGCCCTCAACATTCATCGTGATATCAGGGGCCACATCTCTACCCCTACCATTTCACCCCATGGGACATTAAGGACAATCAGCTTCACAGGCACTGACCTGTGAAAGCCATGGTTGCTATATGTGTAGGTAAAATGGCACGAATGTTTTTTCCCTTTGTTAAGGTCCGTTCCATTAATATATTAAGTTTTTAATGTATTTGTTTTTAAACTGCACAAAGTTTTCTTTGCACGGGTATTGTTACTGAATAAAATTCTATTATTTGGAAATTAATCTTTATTAGTTCACAGCACATGGTGCGGAGTGCCGAGCAGTTCTGAAAGCACCCACTTGTTACTTTACAGGCATGACACAACCCATATGACCAGTAACAGTGTAAAAATCCTAGATGTACAGCAAGCATCGAAAAATTCATAGGTGAATTAACAGCACTATATTCATAAACATACCCCACATAATTCCTAACAGGCCCTAAAACAGCAGGGCCAGGTAGATCACAGTACAACACAATACATTACTATGGCTTACCACTAAAGAGCTCTTTCAAAGCCTCCCTGAGCCATATAGATCTGAGCTGAGCTTTTCTAATATCCCTTGTGTCTGGCTGTTCAAACTCAGCAGTGAGCCACTCCACCTCAACCATCCACCCTGGTGGCAACTTTTTCCCCTTTGCTTCACAAATATGCAGGACACAGCAGAAAGCTATAACCATTGGGATTTTTTTTTAATTGAGATCCATTCTGGTGAGTAAACAACATTAGTGTCCCTTCAAACCACCAAAAGCACATTCAACTGTCATTCTCCACCTCCTGAGCTGGTAGTCGACTCCTTCCCTGGTGCTATTGAGGTGGCTGGTTTACAGCTTCACGATCCGGGGACAAAGGGTAGGCTGGGTCCTCCAGGATCACTATTGGCAATTCAACATCACCATAGCTAATTTGCCAGTTGGGCAAGAAAGTCTCTATTTGTATCTTTCTGAACAGTCCTGCGTTCTTAAAGATGCAAGCATCATTGACCTTCCATGACCAGCTAAAATTGATGTCAGTGAAGCATTCCCAGCAATCCACCAATGCTTGCATAACCATAAAAAAAATAGCCCTTTCTGTTGATATACTCTATGGCAAGGTGGTCTGGTACCAAAATAGGGATGTATGTGCTGTTTATTGCTCCACCGCAGTTTGGGAACCCCACTGCTGAAAATCCATCCACTATGTCCTGCACATTGCTGAGTGTCACAGTCCTGCATAGCAAGAGATGATTAATGGCCCTGCACACTTGCATGACAACAGACCCCACAATGGATTTTCCATCTCCAAAATGACTTCCCAATGATTGGTAGCAATCCAGCTCTGCGAGTTTCCACAGTGCAATTGCCACTAGCTTCTATACTGCCAGTGCAACTCTCATTTTGGTGTCTCTGCACTGGAGGTCTGGAGCGCGCTCGGCAGACACATCCAGAAATGGGACCTTGAACATTTGAAAGTTCTACAGCCAATGCTCCTCATCTCAAGCCTGTATTACAATGCAATCTCATGCAGATGCAGTGCTCCACCATCAGAAGCTGCTCCGTGAATGCCATTGACAACCTTGAATTGTTTCTTTCTATGTCCCTCAGCAATTTGTCTTCCAATAACTCATCATGTTCCCTGCTCATTCAGTTCTTCTTACAGCTCTGCCAATACTGGAGGAATGTGTGTCCTGTGCTTGTAATGCTTATGACAATAGTGGAGCGCTCCATGCAACTGTCAGAGATGACTGACAGTGAGGATGGCTGCGTGGGTTTGTGGGATTTTTAAAAAAGATCTGAAAGGTATGGGATATAGGTGACATTATGGGATGGAGACAGTTGCATGCTGAGAGGTTAACCCCTTGCTCCCAGTCACCCCTGCACAACCCCTTTCTGCCCCACAATGCATTGTCAAAACTTTCCAAAAGACAGTGTGCTGGATGGTGTCAGGTTGCACACTGGGATACCGACCCATGGTGCACTACACTGTGCATTGACACAAGCACTCTTGGTGAGTATGTGCAGCACTGACACAAGAAGCCAAGTATGCATGAGCACAAGTGCTATACTAACTGTGGCAGTTTTATGCCAACATCATTTGTGTCAATCAAAGTTCGTAATGTAAACATGGCCCCACTTCTACATATTTAAAAAGTTTAAGGTCAGGTCTACACAAAGTTAAGTCAACCCAGCTACGTCGCTGAGGGGTGTGAAAAATCCACACCCCTGAGTGATGCAGTTAAGCGGACCTAACCACCAGAGTAGACCAGTGCTAAGTCAATTGAAAGATTCTTCCATTGACCTGGCAACCAACTCCTGGGGGAAATGGATTAACTATAGTGATGGGAGAACCTCTCCTGTTGCAGAAGTGTCTACACTGTAGCATTTCAAGTGTAGATGAGCTCTAAGTTTAGTGGGTGCTGTTTTATCATCCTCCACAGTTACTATTGAAATAGAAAGTATTTCTTTAATATTGCAAGACATGAATATGCCATGCTGCTTCTTTTCAAATACAGGACAGAAATATGTATTGAACACTTGTCCATTTTATCATCCCTGCCTAGTACTGGGCCTAGATCATTGGGGGTTCCTCTAGTCCTGTTAATGATCTAATCACATATTATTCCTCATCCCCTCTCCCTCTAACCCCCTATCCCTCCCTCCAGTTATCCCCTGCCCCATTCCTGCCAACTCTTCCCCAAACCCCATCCAGCCCTATAACTCCTCCTGCTTGTTCATCCTCTCCCCAAGCTCTTCCATCCCCCCAACCCCCACCCAAGCCTCTCTATCCCTCCCCCCAACCTCCTCCATTCCCCCATAAATAACCCCCTC